>NW_018744361.1:0-31742 GCF_001683475.1 Chenopodium quinoa | reverse complement strand
TTTGAATGATAATTTATTTTAACTAAATCTTTGATTCATATAATTGTTTGAATGTGTTTGACTTTCATTTGATTCATTACTTTGAAGAATGCATTGACTTTCATTTGATTCAAAAAGGTTTGTTGAATGTGTTTTGACTTTCATTTGGATCAATTAGCTTTGAAGAATGCATTTGACTTTCATTTGATTCAAAAAGCTTTTGTTTGAATGTGTTTGACTTTCATTTGATTCAATTAGCTTTGAAGAATGCATTTGAATTTCATTTATTCAAAAGCTTTGTATGAATGCGTTTTGACTTTCATTAGTTTTTCAATTAGCTTTGAAAGAATGCAATTGACTTTCATTTGATTCAATTACCTTTGAAGAATGCATTTGACTTTCATTTGATTCAAAAAGTTTTGTTTGAATGTGTTTGACTTTCATTTGGATCAATTAGCTTTGAAGAATGCATATGACTTTCATTTGATTCAAAAAGCTTTGTTTGAACGTGTTTGACTTTCATTTGGATCAATTAGCTTTGAAGAATGCATTTGACTTTTATTTGATTCATTAAGCTTTGTGTGAATGTGTTTGACTTTCATTTGATTTAATTAGCTTTTAAGAATGCATTTGACTTTCATTTGATTCAAGAAGGTTTTTTTGAATGTTTTTGACTTCCATTATTTTCAATTCGCTTTGAAGAATGCATTTGACTTTCATTTGGTTCAAAAAACATTGTTTGAATTTGTATGACTTTCATTTTATTCAATTAGCTATAAAGAATGCATTTTAATTTCATTTGATTCAAAAAGCTTTGTTTGAATGTGTTTGACTTTCATTATATTCAATTAGCTTTGAATAATGCATTTGACTTTCATTTGATTTAAAAAGCATTGTTTGAATGTATTTGACTTTCATTTGGATCAATTACCTTTTGAAGTATGCATTTGACTTTCATTTGATTCAAAAAGCTTTGTTTGAATGTGTTTGACTTTCATTTGTTTCAATTAGCTTTGAAGAATCCATTTGACTTTTATTTGATTAGAAAAGTTTTGTTTGAATGTGATTGACTATCATTTGATTAAATTAGGTTTGAAGAATGCATTTTACTTTCATTTGACTCAAAAAGCTTTGTTTGAATGTGTTTGATTTTCATTCGATCTAATTAGCTTTTAAGAATGCATTTGACTTTCATTTATTTCAAAAAGGTTTGTTTGAATGTGTTTGACTTTCATTAGTTTCAATTAGCTTTGAAAGAATGCATTTGACTTTCATTTGGTTCAAAAAAACTTTGTTTGAATGTGTTTGACTTTCATTTTATTCAATTAGCTTTAAAGAATGCATTTTAATTTCATTTGATTCAAAAAGCTTTGTTTGAATGTGTTTGACTTTCATTATATTCAATTAGCTTTGAAGAATGTATTTGACTTTCATTTGATTTAAAAAGCTTTATTTGAATGTATTTGACTTTCATTTGGATCAATTAGCTTTGAAGAATGCATTGACTTTCATTTGATTCAAAAAGCTTTGTTTGAATGTGTTTGACTTTAATTCTATTCATATAGCTTTGAAGAATGATTTTGACTTTCATTTGATTCATTAAGCTTTGTTTTGAATGTGTTTGACTTTCATTTGATTCAATTACCTTTGAAGTATGCATTTGACTTTCATTTGATTCAAAAAGCTTTGTTTGAATGTGTTTGACTTTAATTCTATTCGTATAGCTTTGAAGAATGATTTTGACTTTCATTTGATTCATTAAGCTTTGTTTTGAATGTGTTTGACTTTCATTCGATTCAATTAGCTTTTAAGAATGCATTTGACTTTCATTTGATTCAAAAAGGTTTGTTTGAATGTGTTTGACTTTCATTTGATTCAATTAGCTTTGAAGAATGCATTGGAATTTCATTTTATTCAAAAAGCTTTGTATGAATGCGTTTGACTTTCATTAGTTTCAATTAGCTTTGAAGAATGCAATTGACTTTCATTTGATTCAATTACCTTTGAAGAATGCATTTGACTTTCATTTGATTCAAAAAGTTTTGTTTGAATGTGTTTGACTTTCATTTGGATCAATTAGCTTTGAAGTATGCATTTGACTTTCATTTGATTCAAAAAGCTTTGTTTGAATGTGTTTGACTTTCATTTGTTTTAATTAGCTTTGAAGAATGCATTTGACTTTCATTCGATTAGAAAAGTTTTGTTTGAAAGTGATTGACTCTCATTTGATTAAATTAGGTTTGAAGAATGCATTTTACTTTCATTTGACTCAAAAAGCTTTGTTTGAATGTGTTTGATTTTCATTCGATCTAATTAGCTTTTAAGAATGCATTTGACTTTCATTTATTTCAAAAAAGGTTTGTTTGAATGTGTTTGACTTTCATTAGTTTCAATTAGCTTTGAAGAATGCATTTGACTTTCATTTGGTTCAAAAATCTTTGTTTGAATGTGATTGACTTTCATTTGATTCTATTAACTTTGAAGAATGCATTTGACTTTCATTTGATTAGAAAAGTTTTGTTTGAATGTGATTGACTTTCATTTGATTAAATTAGCTTCGAAGAATGCATTTTACTTTCATTTGACTCAAAAAAGCTTTGTTTGAATGTGTTTGACTTTAATTCTATTCATATAGCTTTGAAGAATGATTTTGACTTTCATTTGATTCATTAAGCTTTGTTTTGAATGTGTTTGACTTTCATTTGATTCAATTACCTTTGAAGTATGTATTTGACTTTCATTTGATTCAAAAATCTTTGTTTGAATGTGTTTGACTTTAATTCTATTCGTATAGCTTTGAAGAATGATTTTGACTTTCATTTGATTCATTAAGCTTTGTTTTGAATGTGTTTGACTTTCATTCGATTCAATTAGCTTTTAAGAATGCATTTGACTTTCATTTGATTCAAAAAGGTTTGTTTGAATGTGTTTGACTTTCATTTGATTCAATTAGCTTTGAAGAATGCATTTGAATTTCATTTTATTCAAAAAGCTTTGTATGAATGCGTTTGACTTTCATTAGTTTCAATTAGCTTTGAAGAATGCAATTGACTTTCATTTGATTCAATTACCTTTGAAGAATGCATTTGACTTTCATTTGATTCAAAAAGTTTTGTTTGAATGTGTTTGACTTTCATTTGGATCAATTAGCTTTGAAGTATGCATTTGACTTTCATTTGATTCAAAAAGCTTTGTTTGAATGTGTTTGACTTTCATTTGTTTTAATTAGCTTTGAAGAATGCATTTGACTTTCATTTGATTAGAAAAGTTTTGTTTGAATGTGATTGACTCTCATTTGATTAAATTAGGTTTGAAGAATGCATTTTACTTTCATTTGACTCAAAAAGCTTTGTTTGAATGTGTTTGACTTTAATTCTATTCATATAGCTTTGAAGAATGTTTTTGACTTTCATTTGATTCATTAAGCTTTGTTTTGAATGTTTTTAACTTACATTTGATTCAATTAGCTTTCAAGAATGCATTTGACTTTCATTTGATTCAAAAAGGTTTGTTTGAATGTGTTTGACTTTCATTTGATTAAATTAGCTTTGAAGAATGCATTTGAATTTCATTTTATTCAAAAAGCTTTGTTTGAATGTGTTTGACTTTCATTATATTCAATTAGCTTTGAAGAATGCATTTGACTTTCATTTGATTTAAAAAGCTTTGTTTTGAATGTGTTTGACTTTCATTTGATTCAATTACCTTTGAAGTATGCATTTGACTTTCATTTGATTCAAAAAGCTTTGTTTGAATGTGTTTGACTTTAATTCTATTCGTATAGCTTTGAAGAATGATTTTGACTTTCATTTGATTCATTAAGCTTTGTTTTGAATGTGTTTGACTTTCATTCGATTCAATTAGCTTTTAAGAATGCATTTGACTTTCATTTGATTCAAAAAGGTTTGTTTGAATGTGTTTGACTTTCATTTGATTCAATTAGCTTTGAAGAATGCATTTGAATTTCATTTTATTCAAAAAGCTTTGTATGAATGCGTTTGACTTTCATTAGTTTCAATTAGCTTTGAAGAATGCAATTGACTTTCATTTGATTCAATTACCTTTGAAGAATGCATTTGACTTTCATTTGATTCAAAAAGTTTTGTATGAATGTGTTTGACTTTCATTTGGATCAATTAGCTTTGAAGTATGCATTTGACTTTCATTTGATTCAAAAAGCTTTGTTTGAATGTGTTTGACTTTCATTTGTTTTAATTAGCTTTGAAGAATGCATTTGACTTTCATTTGATTAGAAAAGTTTTGTTTGAATGTGATTGACTCTCATTTGATTAAATTAGGTTTGAAGAATGCATTTTACTTTCATTTGACTCAAAAAACTTTGTTTGAATGTGTTTGATTTTCATTCGATCTAATTAGCTTTTAAGAATGCATTTGACTTTGATTTATTTCAAAAAGGTTTGTTTGAATGTGTTTGACTTTCATTAGTTTCAATTAGCTTTGAAGAATGCATTTGACTTTCATTTGGTTCAAAAAACTTTGTTTGAATGTGTTTGACTTTCATTTTATTCAATTAGCTTTAAAGAATGCATTTTATTTTCATTTGATTCAAAAAGCTTTGTTTGAATGTGTTTGACTTTCATTATATTCAATTAGCTTTGAAGAATGCATTAGACTTTCATTTGATTTAAAAAGCTTTGTTTGAAAGTGTTTGACTTTCATTTGGATCAATTAGCTTTGAAGAATGCATTGACTTTCATTTGATTCAAAAAGCTTTGTTTGAATGTGTTTGACTTTAATTCTATTCATATAGCTTTGAAGAATGATTTTGACTTTCATTTGATTCATTAAGCTTTGTTTTGAATGTGTTTGACTTTCATTCGATTCAATTAGCTTTGAAGAATGCATTTGACTTTCATTTGATTCAAAAAGGTTTGTTTGAATGTGTTTGACTTTCATTTGATTCAATTAGCTTTGAAGAATGCATTTGAATTTCTATTATTCAAAAAGCTTTGTATGAATGCGTTTGACTTTCATTAGTTTCAATTAGCTTTGAAGAATGCAATTGACTTTCATTTGATTCAATTACCTTTGAAGAATGCATTTGACTTTCATTTGATTCAAAAAGTTTTGTTTGAATGTGTTTGACTTTCATTTGGATCAATTAGCTTTGAAGAATGCATTTGACTTTCATTTGATTCAAAAAGCTTTGTTTGAATGTGTTTGACTTTCATTTGGATCAATTAGCTTTGAAGAATGCATTTGACTTTTATTTGATTCATTAAGCTTTGTGTGAATTTGTTTGACTTTCATTCGATTTAATTAGCTTTTAAGAATGCATTTGACTTTCATTTGATTCAAGAAGGTTTGTTTGAATGTTTTTGACTTTCATTATTTTCAATTAGCTTTGAAGAATGCATTAGACTTTCATTTGGTTCAAAAAACTTTGTTTGAATTTGTATGACTTTCATTTTATTCAATTAGCTATAAAGAATGCATTTTAATTTCATTTGATTCAAAAAGCTTTGTTTGAATGTGTTTGACTTTCATTATATTCAATTAGCTTTGAATAATGCATTTGACTTTCATTTGATTTAAAAAGCATTGTTTGAATGTATTTGACTTTCATTTGGATCAATTACCTTTTAAGAATGCATTTGACTTTCATTTGATTCAAAAAGCTTTGTTTGAATGTGTTTGACTTTCATTTGTTTCAATTAGCGTTGAAGAATGCATTTGACTTTCATTTGATTAGAAAAGCTTTGTTTGAATGTGATTGACTTTCATTTGATTAAATTAGCTTCGAAGAATGCATTTTACTTTCATTTGACTCAAAAAGCTTTGTTTGAATGTGTTTGATTTTCATTCGATCTAATTAGCTTTTAAGAATGCATTTGACTTTCATTTATTTCAAAAAGGTTTGTTTGAATGTGTTTGACTTTCATTAGTTTCAATTAGCTTTGAAGAATGCATTTGACTTTCATTTGGTTCAAAAAACTTTGTTTGAATGTGTTTGACTTTCATTTTATTCAATTAGCTTTAAAGAATGCATTTTAATTTCATTTGATTCAAAAAGCTTTGTTTGAATGTGTTTGACTTTCATTATATTCAATTAGCTTTGAAGAATGCATTAGACTTTCATTTGATTTAAAAAGCTTTGTTTGAAAGTGTTTGACTTTCATTTGGATCAATTAGCTTTGAAGAATGCATTGACTTTCATTTGATTCAAAAAGCTTTGTTTGAATGTGATTGACTTTAATTCTATTCATATAGCTTTGAAGAATGATTTTGACTTTCATTTGATTCATTAAGCTTTGTTTTGAATGTGTTTGACTTTCATTCGATTCAATTAGCTTTTAAGAATGCATTTGACTTTCATTTGATTCAAAAAGGTTTGTTTGAATGTGTTTGACTTTCATTTGATTCAATTAGCTTTGAAGAATGCATTTGAATTTCTATTATTCAAAAAGCTTTGTATGAATGCGTTTGACTTTCTTTAGTTTCAATTAGCTTTGAAGAATGCAATTGACTTTCATTTGATTCAATTACCTTTGAAGAATGCATTTGACTTTCATTTGATTCAAAAAGTTTTGTTTGAATGTGTTTGACTTTCATTTGGATCAATTAGCTTTGAAGAATGCATTTGACTTTCATTTGATTCAAAAAGCTTTGTTTGAATGTGTTTGACTTTCATTTGGATCAATTAGCTTTGAAGAATGCATTTGACTTTTATTTGATTCATTAAGCTTTGTGTGAATGTGTTTGACTTTCATTCGATTTAATTAGCTTTTAAGAATGCATTTGACTTTCATTTGATTCAAGAAGGTTTGTTTGAATGTTTTTGACTTTCATTATTTTCAATTAGCTTTGAAGAATGCATTAGACTTTCATTTGGTTCAAAAAACTTTGTTTGAATTTGTATGACTTTCATTTTATTCAATTAGCTATAAAGAATGCATTTTAATTTCATTTGATTCAAAAAGCTTTGTTTGAATGTGTTTGACTTTCATTGTATTCAATTAGCTTTGAATAATGCATTTGACTTTCATTTGATTTAAAAAGCATTGTTTGAATGTATTTGACTTTCATTTGGATCAATTACCTTTTAAGAATGCATTTGACTTTCATTTGATTCAAAAAGCTTTGTTTGAATGTGTTTGACTTTCATTTGTTTCAATTAGCGTTGAAGAATGCATTTGACTTTCATTTGATTAGAAAAGCTTTGTTTGAATGTGATTGACTTTCATTTGATTAAATTAGCTTCGAAGAATGCATTTTACTTTCATTTGACTCAAAAAGCTTTGTTTGAATGTGTTTGATTTTCATTCGATCTAATTAGCTTTTAAGAATGCATTTGACTTTCATTTATTTCAAAAAGGTTTGTTTGAATGTGTTTGACTTTCATTAGTTTCAATTAGCTTTGAAGAATGCATTTGACTTTCATTTGGTTCAAAAAAACTTTGTTTGAATGTGTTTGACTTTCATTTTATTCAATTAGCTTTAAAGAATGCATTTTAATTTCATTTGATTCAAAAAGCTTTGTTTGAATGTGTTTGACTTTCATTATATTCAATTAGCTTTGAAGAATGCATTAGACTTTCATTTGATTTAAAAAGCTTTGTTTGAAAGTGTTTGACTTTCATTTGGATCAATTAGCTTTGAAGAATGCATTGACTTTCATTTGATTCAAAAAGCTTTGTTTGAATGTGATTGACTTTAATTCTATTCATATAGCTTTGAAGAATGATTTTGACTTTCATTTGATTCATTAAGCTTTGTTTTGAATGTGTTTGACTTTCATTCGATTCAATTAGCTTTTAAGAATGCATTTGACTTTCATTTGATTCAAAAAGGTTTGTTTGAATGTGTTTGACTTTCATTTGATTCAATTAGCTTTGAAGAATGCATTTGAATTTCTATTATTCAAAAAGCTTTGTATGAATGCGTTTGACTTTCTTTAGTTTCAATTAGCTTTGAAGAATGCAATTGACTTTCATTTGATTCAATTACCTTTGAAGAATGCATTTGACTTTCATTTGATTCAAAAAGTTTTGTTTGAATGTGTTTGACTTTCATTTGGATCAATTAGCTTTGAAGAATGCATTTGACTTTCATTTGATTCAAAAAGCTTTGTTTGAATGTGTTTGACTTTCATTTGGATCAATTAGCTTTGAAGAATGCATTTGACTTTTATTTGATTCATTAAGCTTTGTGTGAATGTGTTTGACTTTCATTCGATTTAATTAGCTTTTAAGAATGCATTTGACTTTCATTTGATTCAAGAAGGTTTGTTTGAATGTTTTTGACTTTCATTATTTTCAATTAGCTTTGAAGAATGCATTAGACTTTCATTTGGTTCAAAAAACTTTGTTTGAATTTGAATGACTTTCATTTTATTCAATTAGCTATAAAGAATGCATTTTAATTTCATTTGATTCAAAAAGCTTTGTTTGAATGTGTTTGACTTTCATTATATTCAATTAGCTTTGAATAATGCATTTGACTTTCATTTGATTTAAAAAGCATTGTTTGAATGTATTTGACTTTCATTTGGATCAATTACCTTTTAAGAATGCATTTGACTTTCATTTGATTCAAAAAGCTTTGTTTGAATGTGTTTGACTTTCATTTGTTTCAATTAGCGTTGAAGAATGCATTTGACTTTCATTTGATTAGAAAAGCTTTGTTTGAATGTGATTGACTTTCATTTGATTAAATTAGCTTCGAAGAATGCATTTTACTTTCATTTGACTCAAAAAGCTTTGTTTGAATGTGTTTGACATTCATTCGATTTAATTAGCTTTTAAGAATGCATTTGACTTTCATTTGATTCAAGAAGGTTAGTTTGAATGTTTTTGACTTTCATTATTTTCAATTAGCTTTGAAGAATGCATTTGACTTTCATTTGGTTCTAAAAGATTTGTTAGAATGTGTTTAACTTTCATTTATTTCAATTAGCTTTTAAGAATTCATTTGACTTTCAATTGATTCAAAAAGCTTTATTTGAATGTGTTTGACTTTCATTTGATTAAATTAGCTTTGAAGAATGCATTTGAATTTCATTTTATTCAAAAAGCTTTGTTTTAATGTGTTTGACTTTCATTATATTCAATTAGCTTTGAAGAATGCATTTGAATTTCACTTGATTCAAAAAGCTTTGTTTGAATGTGTTTGACTTTCGTTCTATTCAATTAGCTTTCAAGAATACATTTGACTTTAATTTGGTTCAAAAATATTTGTTTGAATGTGTTTGACTTTCATTTGTTTCAATTAGCTTTGAAGAATTCATTTGAATTTCATTTGATTCAAAAAGCTTTGTTTGAATGTGTTTGACTTTCATTATATTCAATTAGCTTTGAAGAATGCATTTGACTTTCATTTGATTTAAAAAGCTTCGTTTGAATTTATTTGACTTTCATTTGGATCAATTAGCTTTGACGAATGCATTGACTTTCATTTGATTCAAAAAGGTTTGTTTGAATGTGTTTGACTTTCATTTGATTAAATTAGCTTTGAAGAATGCATTTGAATTTCATTTTATTCAAAAAGCTTTGTTTGAATGTGTTTGACTTTCATTATATTCAATTAGCTTTGAATAATGCATTTGACTTTCATTTGATTTAAAAAAGCATTGTTTGAATGTATTTGACTTTCATTTGGATCAATTACCTTTGAAGTATGCATTTGACTTTCATTTGATTCAAAAAGCTTTGTTTGAATGTGTTTGACTTTCATTTGTTTTAATTAGCTTTGAAGAATGCATTTGACTTTCATTTGATTAGAAAAGTTTTGTTTGAATGTGATTGACTCTCATTTGATTAAATTAGGTTTGAAGAATGCATTTTACTTTCATTTGACTCAAAAAGCTTTGTTTGAATGTGTTTGATTTTCATTCGATCTAATTAGCTTTTAAGAATGCATTTGACTTTCATTTATTTCAAAAAGGTTTGTTTGAATGTGTTTGACTTTCATTAGTTTCAATTAGCTTTGAAGAATGCATTTGACTTTCATTTGGTTCAAAAAACTTTGTTTGAATGTGTTTGACTTTCATTTTATTCAATTAGCTTTAAAGAATGCATTTTAATTTCATTTGATTCAAAAAGCTTTGTTTGAATGTGTTTGACTTTCATTATATTCAATTAGCTTTGAAGAATGCATTAGACTTTCATTTGATTTAAAAAGCTTTGTTTGAAAGTGTTTGACTTTCATTTGGATCAATTAGCTTTGAAGAATGCATTGACTTTCATTTGATTCAAAAAGATTTGTTTGAATGTGTTTGACTTTAATTCTATTCATATAGCTTTGAAGAATGATTTTGACTTTCATTTGATTCATTAAGCTTTGTTTTGAATGTGTTTGACTTTCATTCGATTCAATTAGCTTTTAAGAATGCATTTGACTTTCATTTGATTCAAAAAGGTTTGTTTGAATGTGTTTGACTTTCATTTGATTCAATTAGCTTTGAAGAATGCATTTGAATTTCTATTATTCAAAAAGCTTTGTATGAATGCGTTTGACTTTCATTAGTTTCAATTAGCTTTGAAGAATGCAATTGACTTTCATTTGATTCAATTACCTTTGAAGAATGCATTTGACTTTCATTTGATTCAAAAAGTTTTGTTTGAATGTGTTTGACTTTCATTTGGATCAATTAGCTTTGAAGAATGCATTTGACTTTCATTTGATTCAAAAAGCTTTGTTTGAATGTGTTTGACTTTCATTTGGATCAATTAGCTTTGAAGAATGCATTTGACTTTTATTTGATTCATTAAGGTTTGTGTGAATGTGTTTGACTTTCACTCGATTTAATTAGCTTTTAAGAACGCATTTGACTTTCATTTGATTCAAGAAGGTTTGTTTGAATGTTTTTGACTTTCATTATTTTCAATTAGCTTTGAAGAATGCATTAGACTTTCATTTGGTTCAAAAAACTTTGTTTGAATTTGTATGACTTTCATTTTATTCAATTAGCTATAAAGAATGCATTTTAATTTCATTTGATTCAAAAAGCTTTGTTTGAATGTGTTTGACTTTCATTATATTCAATTAGCTATGAATAATGCATTTGACTTTCATTTGATTTAAAAAGCATTGTTTGAATGTATTTGACTTTCATTTGGATCAATTACCTTTTAAGAATGCATTTGACTTTCATTTGATTCAAAAAGCTTTGTTTGAATGTGTTTGACTTTCATTTGTTTCAATTAGCGTTGAAGAATGCATTTGACTTTCATTTGATTAGAAAAGCTTTGTTTGAATGTGATTGACTTTCATTTGATTAAATTAGCTTCGAAGAATGCATTTTACTTTCATTTGACTCAAAAAGCTTTGTTTGAATGTGTTTGATTTTCATTCGATCTAATTAGCTTTTAAGAATGCATTTGACTTTCATTTATTTCAAAAAGGTTTGTTTGAATGTGTTTGACTTTCATAATATTCAATTAGCTTTGAAGAATGCATTTGACTTTCATTTGATTTAAAAAGCTTTGTTTGAATGTATTTGACTTTCATTTGGATCAATTAGCTTTGAAGAATGCATTGACTTTCATTTGATTCAAAAAGCTTTGTTTGAATGTGTTTGACTTTAATTCTATTCATATTGCTTTGAAGAATGATTTTGACTTTCATTTGATTCATTAAGCTTTGTTTTGAATGTTTTTAACTTACATTTGATTCAATTACCTTTGAAGTTTGCATTTGACTTTCATTTGATTCAAAAAGCTTTGTTTGAATGTGTTTGACTTTAATTCTATTCGTATAGCTTTGAAGAATGATTTTGACTTTCATTTAATTTATTAAGCTTTGTTTTGAATGTGTTTGACTTTCATTCGATTCAATTAGCTTTCAAGAATGCATTTGACTTTCATTTGATTCAAAAAGGTTTGTTTGAATGTGTTTGACTTTCATTTGATTAAATTAGCTTTGAAGAATGCATTTGAATTTCATTTTATTCAAAAAGCTTTGTTTTAATGTGTTTGACTTTCATTATATTCAATTAGCTTTGAAGAATGCATTTGACTTTCATTTGATTTAAAAAGCTTTGTTTGAATGTATTTGACTTTCATTTTGATCAATTAGCTTTGAAGAATGCATTGACTTTCATTTGATTCAAAAAGCTTTGTTTGAATGTGTTTGACTTTAATTCTATTCATATAGCTTTGTAGAATGATTTTGACTTTCATTTGATTCATTAAGCTTTGTTTTGAATGTGTTTGACTTTCATTTGATTTAAAAAGCTTTGTTTGAATGTGTTTGACTTTCATTTGGATCAATTACCTTTTAAGAATGCATTTGACTTTCATTTGATTCAAAAAGCTTTGTTTGAATGTGTTTGACTTTCATTTGTTTCAATTAGCGTTGAAGAATGCATTTGACTTTCATTTGATTAGAAAAGCTTTGTTTGAATGTGATTGACTTTCATTTGATTAAATTAGCTTCGAAGAATGCATTTTACTTTCATTTGACTCAAAAAGCTTTGTTTGAATGTGTTTGATTTTCATTCGATCTAATTAGCTTTTAAGAATGCATTTGACTTTCATTTATTTCAAAAAGGTTTGTTTGAATGTGTTTGACTTTCATTATATTCAATTAGCTTTGAAGAATGCATTTGACTTTCATTTGATTTAAAAAGCTTTGTTTGAATGTATTTGACTTTCATTTGGATCAATTAGCTTTGAAGAATACATTGACTTTCATTTGATTCAAAAAGCTTTGTTTGAATGTGTTTTGACTTTAATTCTATTCATATAGTTTTGAAGAATGATTTTGACTTTCATTTGATTCATTAAGCTTTGTTTTGAATGTTTTTAACTTACATTTGATTCAATTACCTTTGAAGTTTGCATTTGACTTTCATTTGATTCAAAAAGCTTTGTTTGAATGTGTTTGACTTTAATTCTATTCGTATAGCTTTGAAGAATGATTTTGACTTTCATTTGATTTATTAAGCTTTGTTTTGAATGTGTTTGACTTTCATTCGATTCAATTAGCTTTCAAGAATGCATTTGACTTTCATTTGATTCAAAAAGGTTTGTTTGAATGTGTTTGACTTTCATTTGATTAAATTAGCTTTGAAGAATGCATTTGAATTTCATTTTATTCAAAAAGCTTTGTTTGAATGTGTTTGACTTTCATTATATTCAATTAGCTTTGAAGAATGCATTTGACTTTCATTTGATTTAAAAAGCTTTTGTTTTGAATGTGTTTGACTTTCATTTGATTCAATTACCTTTGAAGTATGCATTTGACTTTCATTTGATTCAAAAAGCTTTGTTTGAATGTGTTTGACTTTAATTCTATTCGTATAGCTTTGAAGAATGATTTTGACTTTCATTTGATTCATTAAGCTTTGTTTTGAATGTGTTTGACTTTCATTCGATTCAATTAGCTTTTAAGAATGCATTTGACTTTCATTTGATTCAAAAAGGTTTGTTTGAATGTGTTTGACTTTCATTTGATTCAATTAGCTTTGAAGAATGCATTTGATTTTCATTTTATTCAAAAAGCTTTGTATGAATGCGTTTGACTTTCATTAGTTTCAATTAGCTTTGAAGAATGCAATTGACTTTCATTTGATTCAATTACCTTTGAAGAATGCATTTGACTTTCATTTGATTCAAAAAGTTTTGTTTGAATGTGTTTGACTTTCATTTGGATCAATTATCTTTGAAGTATGCATTTGACTTTCATTTGATTCAAAAAGCTTTGTTTGAATTTGTTTGACTTTCATTTGTTTTAATTAGCTTTGAAGAATGCATTTGACTTTCATTTGATTAGAAAAGTTTTGTTTGAATGTGATTGACTCTCATTTGATTAAATTAGGTTTGAAGAATGCATTTTACTTTCATTTGACTCAAAAAGCTTTGTTTGAATGTGTTTGATTTTCATTCGATCTAATTAGCTTTTAAGAATGCATTTGACTTTCATTTATTTCAAAAAGGTTTGTTTGAATGTGTTTGACTTTCATTAGTTTCAATTAGCTTTGAAGAATGCATTTGACTTTCATTTGGTTCAAAAACTTTGTTTGAATGTGTTTGACTTTCATTTTATTCAATTAGCTTTAAAGAATGCATTTTAATTTCATTTGATTCAAAAAGCTTTGTTTGAATGTGTTTGACTTTCATTATATTGAATTAGCTTTGAAGAATGCATTAGACTTTCATTTGATTTAAAAAGCTTTGTTTGAAAGTGTTTGACTTTCATTTGGATCAATTAGCTTTGAAGAATGCATTGACTTTCATTTGATTCAAAAAGCTTTGTTTGAATGTGTTTGACTTTAATTCTATTCATATAGCTTTGAAGAATGATTTTGACTTTCATTTGATTCATTAAGCTTTGTTTTGAATGTGTTTGACTTTCATTCGATTCAATTAGCTTTTAAGAATGCATTTGACTTTCATTTGATTCAAAAAGGTTTGTTTGAATGTGTTTGACTTTCATTTGATTCAATTAGCTTTGAAGAATGCATTTGAATTTCTATTATTCAAAAAGCTTTGTATGAATGCGTTTGACTTTCATTAGTTTCAATTAGCTTTGAAGAATGCAATTGACTTTCATTTGATTCAATTACCTTTGAAGAATGCATTTGACTTTCATTTGATTCAAAAAGTTTTGTTTGAATGTGTTTGACTTTCATTTGGATCAATTAGCTTTGAAGAATGCATTTGACTTTCATTTGATTCAAAAAGCTTTGTTTGAATGTGTTTGACTTTCATTTGGATCAATTAGCTTTGAAGAATGCATTTGACTTTTATTTGATTCATTAAGCTTTGTGTGAATTTGTTTGACTTTCATTCGATTTAATTAGCTTTTAAGAATGCATTTGACTTTCATTTGATTCAAGAAGGTTTGTTTGAATGTTTTTGACTTTCATTATTTTCATTTAGCTTTGAAGAATGCATTAGACTTTCATTTGGTTCAAAAAACTTTGTTTGAATTTGTATGACTTTCATTTTATTCAATTAGCTATAAAGAATGCATTTTAATTTCATTTGATTCAAAAAGCTTTGTTTGAATGTGTTTGACTTTCATTATATTCAATTAGCTTTGAATAATGCATTTGACTTTCATTTGATTTAAAAAGCATTGTTTGAATGTATTTGACTTTCATTTGGATCAATTACCTTTTAAGAATGCATTTGACTTTCATTTGATTCAAAAAGCTTTGTTTGAATGTGTTTGACTTTCATTTGTTTCAATTAGCGTTGAAGAATGCATTTGACTTTCATTTGATTAGAAAAGCTTTGTTTGAATGTGATTGACTTTCATTTGATTAAATTAGCTTCGAAGAATGCATTTTACTTTCATTTGACTCAAAAAGCTTTGTTTGAATGTGTTTGATTTTCATTCGATCTAATTAGCTTTTAAGAATGCATTTGACTTTCATTTATTTCAAAAAGGTTTGTTTGAATGTGTTTGACTTTCATTATATTCAATTAGCTTTGAAGAATGCATTTGACTTTCATTTGATTTAAAAAGCTTTGTTTGAATGTATTTGACTTTCATTTGGATCAATTAGCTTTGAAGAATGCATTGACTTTCATTTGATTCAAAAAGCTTTGTTTGAATGTGTTTGACTTTAATTCTATTCATATAGCTTTGAAGAATGATTTTGACTTTCATTTGATTCATTAAGCTTTGTTTTGAATGTTTTTAACTTACATTTGATTCAATTACCTTTGAAGTTTGCATTTGACTTTCATTTGATTCAAAAAGCTTTGTTTGAATGTGTTTGACTTTAATTCTATTCGTATAGCTTTGAAGAATGATTTTGACTTTCATTTGATTAATTAAGCTTTGTTTTGAATGTGTTTGACTTTCATTCGATTCAATTAGCTTTCAAGAATGCATTTGACTTTCATTTGATTCAAAAAGGTTTGTTTGAATGTGTTTGACTCTCATTTGATTAAATTAGCTTTGAAGAATGCATTTGAATTTCATTTTATTCAAAAAGCTTTGTTTGAATGTGTTTGATTTCATTATATTCAATTAGCTTTGAAGAATGCATTTGACTTTCATTTTATTTAAAAAGCTTTGTTTGAATGTATTTGACTTTCATTTTGATCAATTAGCTTTGAAGAATGCATTGACTTTCATTTGATTCAAAAAGCTTTGTTTGAATGTGTTTGACTTTAATTCTATTCATATAGCTTTGAAGAATGATTTTGACTTTCATTTGATTCATTAAGCTTTGTTTTGAATGTGTTTGACTTTCATTTGATTCAATTACCTTTGAAATATGCATTTGACTTTCATTTGATTCAAAAAGCTTTGTTTGAATGTGTTTGACTTTAATTCTATTCGTATAGCTTTGAAGAATGATTTTGACTTTCATTCGATTCATTAAGCTTTTTTTTGAATGTGTTTGACTTTCATTCGATTTAATTAGCTTTTAAGAATGCATTTGACTTTCATTTGATTCAAAAAGGTTTGTTTTAATGTGTTTGACTTTCATTATATTCAATTAACTTTGAAGAATGCATTTGACTTTCATTTGATTTAAAAAGCTTTGTTTGAATGTATTAAACTTTCATATGGATCAATTAGCTTTGAAGAATGCATTGACTTTCATTTGATTCAAAAAGCTTTGTTTGAATGTGTTTGACTTTAATTCTATTCATATAGCTTTAAAGAATGATTTTGACTTTCATTTGATTCATTAAGCTTTGTTTTGAATGCTTTTGACTTTCATTTGATTCAATTACCTTTGAAGTATGCATTTGACTTTCATTTGATTCAAAAAGCTTTGTTTGAATGTGTTTGACTTTAATTCTATTCGTATAGCTTTGAAGAATGATTTTGACTTTCAATTGATTCATTAAGCTTTGTTTTGAATGTGTTTGACTTTAATTCGATTCAATTAGCTTTTAAGAATGCATTTGACTTTAATTTGATTCATTAAGCTTTGTTTTGAATGTGTTTGACTTACATTTGATTCAATTACCTTTGAAGTATGCATTTGACTTTCATTTGATTCAAAAAGCTTTGTTTTGAATGTGTTTGACTTTAATTCTATTCGTATAGCTTTGAAGAATGATTTTGACTTTCATTTGATTCATTAAGCTTTGTTTTGAATGTGTTTGACTTTCATTCGATTCAATTAGCTTTTAAGAATGCATTTGACTTTCATTTGATTCAAAGGTTTGTTGAATGTGTTTGACTATCATTTGATTATATTAGCTTTGAAGAATGCATTTGAATTTCTATTATTCAAAAAGCTTTGTATGAATGTGTTTGACTTTCATTATATTCAATTAGCTTTGAAGAATGCATTTGACTTTCATTTGATTTAAAAAGCTTTGTTTGAATGTATTTGACTTTCATTTTGATCAATTAGCTTTGAAGAATGCATTGACTTTCATTTGATTCAAAAATCTTTGTTTGAATGTGTTTGACTTTAATTCTATTCATATAGCTTTGAAGAATGATTTTGACTTTCATTTGATTCATTAAGCTTTGTTTTGAATGTGTTTGACTTTCATTTGATTCAATTACCTTTGAAGTTTGCATTTGACTTTCATTTGATTCAAAAAGCTTTGTTTGAATGTGTTTGAATTTAATTCTATTCGTATAGCTTTGAAGAATGATTTTGACTTTCATTCGATTCATTAAGCTTTGTTTTGAATGTGTTTGACTTTCATTCGATTCAATTAGCTTTTAAGAATGCATTTGACTTTCATTTGATTCAAAAAGGTTTGTTTGAATGTGTTTGACTTTCATTATATTCAATTAGCTTTGAAGAATGCATTTGACTTTCATTTGATTTAAAAAAGCTTTGTTTGAATGTATTTGACTTTCATTTGGATCAATTAGCTTTGAAGAATGCATTGACTTTCATTTGATTCAAAAAGCTTTGTTTGAATGTGTTTTGACTTTAATTCTATTCATATAGCTTTTGAAGAATGATTTTGACTTTCATTTGATTCATTAAGCTTTGTTTTGAATGTATTTGACTTTCATTAGTTTCAATTAGCTTTGAAGAATGCATTTGACTTTCATTTGGTTCAAAAAGCTTTGTTTGAATGTTTTGACTTTCGTTCGATTCAATTAGCTTTTAAGAATGTAATTTGACTTTCATTTGATTCGAAAAAGTTTCGTTTGAATGTGTTTGACTTTCATTCGATTCAATTAGCTTTCAAGAATGCATTTGACTTTTATTTGATTAAAAAAGGTTTGTTTGAATGTGTTTTGACTTTCATTTGATTAAATTAGCTTTGAAGAATGCATTTGATTTCATTTTATTCAAAAAGCTTTGTTTGAATGTGTTTGACTTTAATTCTATTCATATAGCTTTGAAGAATGATTTTGACTTTCATTTGATTCATTAAGCTTTGTTTTGAATGTGTTTTGACTTTCATTTGATTCAATTACCTTTGAAGTTTGCATTTGACTTTCATTTGATTCAAAAAGCTTTGTTTGAATGTGTTTGAATTTAATTCTATTCGTATAGCTTTGAAGAATGATTTTGACTTTCATTCGATTCATTAAGCTTTGTTTTGAATGTGTTTGACTTTCATTCGATTCAATTAGCTTTTAAGAATGCATTTGACTTTCATTTGATTCAAAAAGGTTTGTTTGAATTTGTTTGACTTTCATTATATTCAATTAGCTTTGAAGAATGCATTTGACTTTCATTTGATTTAAAAAGCTTTGTTTGAATGTATTTGACTTTCATTTGGATCAATTAGCTTTGAAGAATGCATTGACTTTCATTTGATTCAAAAAGCTTTGTTTGAATGTGTTTGACTTTAATTCTATTCATATAGCTTTGAAGAATGATTTTGACTTTCATTTGATTCATTAAGCTTTGTTTTGAATGTATTTGACTTTTCATTAGTTTCAATTAGCTTTGAAGAATGCATTTGACTTTCATTTGGTTCAAAAAAGCTTTGTGTGAATGTCTTTTGACTTTCATTCGATTCAATTAGCTTTTAAGAATGTAATTGACTTTCATTTGATTCGAAAAGTTTCGTTTGAATGTGTTTGACTTTCATTCGATTCAATTAGCTTTCAAGAATGCAATTGACTTTTATTTGATTCAAAAAGGTTTTGTTTGAATGTGTTTGACTTTCATTTGATTAAATTAGCTTTGAAGAATGCATTTGAATTTCATTTTATTCAAAAAGCTTTGTTTGAATGTGTTTGACTTTCATTATATTCAATTAGCTTTGAAGAATGCATTTGACTTTCATTTGATTTAAAAAGCTTTGTTTGAATGTATTTGACTTTCATTTTGATCAATTAGCTTTGAAGAATGCATTGACTTTCATTTGATTCAAAAAAGCTTTGTTTGAATGTGTTTGACTTTAATTCTATTCATATAGCTTTGAAGAATGATTTTGACTTTCATTTGATTCATTAAGCTTTGTTTTGAATGTGTTTGACTTTCATTTGATTCAATTACCTTTGAAGTTTGCATTTGACTTTCATTTGGTTTCAAAAAGCTTTGTTTGAATGTGTTTGACTTTAATTCTATTCGTATAGCTTTGAAGAATGATTTTGACTTTCATTCGATTCATTAAGCTTTGTTTTGAATGTGTTTGACTTTCATTCGATTTAATTAGCTTTTAAGAATGCATTTGACTTTCATTTGATTCAAGAAGGTTTGTTTGAATGTTTTTGACTTTCATTATTTTCAATTAGCTTTGAAGAATGCATTTGACTTTCATTTGGTTCAAAAAGCTTTGTGTGAATGTCTTTGACTTTCATTCGATTCAATTAGCTTTTAAGAATGTAATTGACTTTTCATTTGATTCGAAAAGTTTCGTTTGAATGTGTTTTACTTTCATTCGATTCAATTAGCTTTCAAGAATGCAATTGACTTTTATTTGATTCAAAAAGGTTTGTTTGAATGTGTTTGACTTTCATTTGATTAAATTAGCTTTGAAGAATGCATTTGAATTTCATTTTATTCAAAAAGCTTTGTTTGAATGTGTTTGACTTTCATTATATTCAATTAGCTTTGAAGAATGCATTTGACTTTCATTTGATTTAAAAAGCTTTGTTTGAATGTATTTGACTTTCATTTTGATCAATTAGCTTTGAAGAATGCATTGACTTTCATTTGATTCAAAAAGCTTTGTTTGAATGTGTTTGACTTTAATTCTATTCATATAGCTTTGAAGAATGATTTTGACTTTCATTTGATTCATTAAGCTTTGTTTTGAATGTGTTTGACTTTCATTTGATTCAATTATCTTTGAAGTTTGCATTTGACTTTCATTTGATTTCAAAAAGCTTTGTTTGAATGTGTTTGACTTTTAATTCTATTCGTATAGCTTTGAAGAATGATTTTGACTTTCATTCGATTCATTAAGCTTTGTTTTGAATGTGTTTGACTTTCATTCGATTTAATTAGCTTTTAAGAATGCATTTGACTTTCATTTGATTCAAAAAGGTTTGTTTGAATGTGTTTGACTTTCATTATATTCAATTAGCTTTGAAGAATGCATTTGACTTTCATTTGATTTAAAAAGCTGTGTTTGAATGTATTTGACTTTCATTTGGATCAATTAGCTTTGAAGAATGCATTGACTTAAATTTGATTCAAAAAGCTTTGTTTGAATGTGTTTGACTTTAATTCTATTCATATAGCTTTAAAGAATGATTTTGACTTTCATTTGATTCATTAAGCTTTGTTTTGAATGTGTTTGACTTTCATTTGAATCAATTACCTTTGAAGTATGCATTTGACTTTCATTTGATTCAAAAAGCTTTGTTTGAATGTGTTTGACTTTAATTCTATTCGTATAGCTTTGAAGAATGATTTTGACTTTCATTTGATTCATTAAGCTTTGTTTTGAATGTGTTTGACTTTCATTCGATTCAATTAGCTTTTGAGAATGAATTTGACTTCATTTGATTCATTAAGCTTGTTTGAATGTGTTTGACTTTCATTTGATTATATTAGCTTTGAAGAATGCATTTTGAATTTCATTTTATTCAAAAAGCTTTGTTTGAATGTGTTTGACTTTCATTATATTCAGTTAGCTTTGAAGAATGCATTTGACTTTCATTGATTTAAAAACTTTGTTTGAATGTATTTGACTTTCATTTTGATCAATTAGCTTGAAGAATGCATTGACTTTCATTTGATTCAAAAAGCTTTGTTTGAATGTGTTTGACTTTAATTCTATTCATATAGCTTTGAAGAATGATTTTTGACTTTCATTTGATTCATTAAGCTTTGTTTTGAATGTGTTTGACTTTCATTTGATTCAATTACCTTTGAAGTTTGCATTTGACTTTCATTTGATTCAAAAAGCTTTGTTTGAATGTGTTTGAATTTAATTCTATTCGTATAGCTTTGAAGAATGATTTTGACTTTCATTCGATTCATTAAGCTTTGTTTTGAATGTGTTTGACTTTCATTCGATTCAATTAGCTTTTAAGAATGCATTTGACTTTCATTTGATTCAAAAAGGTTTGTATGAATTTGTTTGACTTTCATTATATTCAATTAGCTTTGAAGAATGCATTTGACTTTCATTTGATTTAAAAAGCTTTGTTTGAATGTATTTGACTTTCATTTGGATCAATTAGCTTTGAAGAATGCATTGACTTTCATTTGATTCAAAAAGCTTTGTTTGAATGTGTTTGACTTTAATTCTATTCATATAGCTTTGAAGAATGATTTTGACTTTCATTTGATTCATTAAGCTTTGTTTTGAATGTATTTGACTTTCATTAGTTTCAATTAGCTTTGAAGAATGCATTTGACTTTCATTTGGTTCAAAAAGCTTTGTGTGAATGTCTTTGACTTTCGTTCGATTCAATTAGCTTTTAAGAATGTAATTGACTTTCATTTGATTCGAAAAGTTTCGTTTGAATGTGTTTGACTTTCATTCGATTCAATTAGCTTTCAAGAATGCAATTGACTTTTATTTGATTCAAAAAAGGTTTGTTTGAATGTGTTTGACTTTCATTTGATTAAATTAGCTTTGAAGAATGCATTTGAATTTCATTTTATTCAAAAAGCTTTGTTTGAATGTGTTTGACTTTCATTATATTCAATTAGCTTTGAAGAATGCATTTGACTTTCATTTGATTTAAAAAGCTTTGTTTGAATGTATTTGACTTTCATTTTGATCAATTAGCTTTGAAGAATGCATTGACTTTCATTTGATTCAAAAAGCTTTGTGTTGAATGTGTTTGACTTTAATTCTATTCATATAGCTTTGAAGAATGATTTTGACTTTCATTTGATTCATTAAGCTTTGTTTTGAATGTGTTTGACTTTCATTTGATTCAATTACCTTTGAAGTTTGCATTTGACTTTCATTTGATTCAAAAAGCTTTGTTTGAATGTGTTTGACTTTAATTCTATTCGTATAGCTTTGAAGAATGATTTTGACTTTCATTCGATTCATTAAGCTTTGTTTTGAAATGTGTTTGACTTTCATTCGATTTAATTAGCTTTTAAGAAATGCATTTGACTTTCATTTGATTCAAAAAGGTTTGTTTGAATGTGTTTGACTTTCATTATATTCAATTAGCTTTGAAGAATGCATTTGACTTTCATTTGATTTAAAAAGCTGTGTTTGAATGTATTTGACTTTCATTTGGATCAATTAGCTTTGAAGAATGCATTGACTTTAAATTTGATTCAAAAAAGCTTTGTTTGAATGTGTTTGACTTTAATTCTATTCATATAGCTTTAAAGAATGATTTTGACTTTCATTTGATTCATTAAGCTTTGTTTTGAATGTGTTTGACTTTCATTTGATTCAATTACCTTTGAAGTATGCATTTGACTTTCATTTGATTCAAAAAGCTTTGTTTGAATGTGTTTGACTTTAATTCTATTCGTATAGCTTTGAAGAATGATTTTGACTTTCATTTGATTCATTAAGCTTTGTTTTGAATGTGTTTGACTTTCATTCGATTCAATTAGCTTTTAAGAATGCATTTGACTTTAATTTGATTCATTAAGCTTTGTTTTGAATGTGTTTGACTTACATTTGATTCAATTACCTTTGAAGTATGCATTTGACTTTCATTTGATTCAAAAAGCTTTGTTTGAATGTGTTTGACTTTAGTTCTATTCGTATAGCTTTGGAGAATGATTTTGACTTTCATTTGGTTCATTAAGCTTTGTTTTTAATGTGTTTGACTTTCATTCGATTCAATTAGCTTTTAAGAATGCATTTGACTTTCATTTGATTCAAAAAGGTTTGTTTGAATGTGTTTGACTTTCATTTGATTCAATTAGCTTTGAAGAATGCATTTGAATTTCATTTTATTCAAAAAGCTTTGTATGAATGCGTTTGACTTTCATTAGTTTCAATTAGCTTTGAAGAATGCAATTGACTTTCATTTGATTCAATTACCTTTGAAGAATGCATTTGACTTTCATTTGATTCAAAAAGTTTTGTTTGAATGTGTTTGACTTTCATTTGGATCAATTAGCTTTGAAGAATGCATTTGACTTTCATTTGATTCAAAAAGCTTTGTTTTGAATGTGTTTGACTTTCATTTGATTCAATTAGCTTTGAAGAATGCATTTGAATTTCATTTTATTCAAAAAGCTTTGTATGAATGCGTTTGACTTTCATTAGTTTCAATTAGCTTTGAAGAATGCAATTGACTTTCATTTGATTCAATTACCTTTGAAGAATGCATTTGACTTTCATTTGATTCAAAAAGTTTTGTTTGAATGTGTTTGACTTTCATTTGGATCAATTAGCTTTGAAGAATGCATATGACTTTCATTTGATTCAAAAAGCTTTGTTTGAACGTGTTTGACTTTCATTTGGATCAATTAGCTTTGAAGAATGCATTTGACTTTTATTTGATTCATTAAGCTTTGTGTGAATGTGTTTGACTTTCATTTGATTTAATTAGCTTTTAAGAATGCATTTGACTTTCATTTGATTCAAGAAGGTTTTTTTGAATGTTTTTGACTTCCATTATTTTCAATTCGCTTTGAAGAATGCATTTGACTTTCATTTGGTTCAAAAAACATTGTTTTGAATTTGTATGACTTTCATTTTATTCAATAGCTATAAAGAATGCATTTTAATTTCATTTGATTCAAAAAGCTTTGTTTGAATGTGTTTGACTTTCATTTATATTCAATTAGCTTTGAATAATGCATTTGACTTTCATTTGATTTAAAAAGCATTGTTTGAATGTATTTGACTTTCATTTGGATCAATTACCTTTGAAGTATGCATTTGACTTTCATTTGATTCAAAAAGCTTTGTTTGAATGTGTTTGACTTTCATTGTTTCAATTAGCTTTGAAGAATCCATTTGACTTTATTTGATTAGAAAAGTTTTGTTTGAATGTGATTGACTATCATTTGATTAAATTAGGTTTGAAGAATGCATTTTACTTTCATTTGACTCAAAAAGCTTTGTTTGAATGTGTTTGATTTTCATTCGATCTAATTAGCTTTTAAGAATGCATTTGACTTTCATTTATTTCAAAAAGGTTTGTTTGAATGTGTTTGACTTTCATTAGTTTCAATTAGCTTTGAAGAATGCATTTGACTTTCATTTGGTTCAAAAAACTTTGTTTGAATGTGTTTGACTTTCATTTTATTCAATTAGCTTTAAAGAATGCATTTTAATTTCATTTGATTCAAAAAAGCTTTGTTTGAATGTGTTTGACTTTCATTATATTCAATTAGCTTTGAAGAATGTATTTGACTTTCATTTGATTTAAAAAGCTTTATTTGAATGTATTTGACTTTCATTTGGATCAATTAGCTTTGAAGAATGCATTGACTTTCATTTGATTCAAAAAGCTTTGTTTGAATGTGTTTGACTTTAATTCTATTCATATAGCTTTGAAGAATGATTTTGACTTTCATTTGATTCATTAAGCTTTGTTTTGAATGTGTTTGACTTTCATTTGATTCAATTACCTTTGAAGTATGCATTTGACTTTCATTTGATTCAAAAAGCTTTGTTTGAATGTGTTTGACTTTAATTCTATTCGTATAGCTTTTGAAGAATGATTTTGACTTTCATTTGATTCATTAAGCTTTGTTTTGAATGTGTTTGACTTTCATTCGATTCAATTAGCTTTTAAGAATGCATTTGACTTTCATTTGATTCAAAAAGGTTTGTTTGAATGTGTTGACTTTCATTTGATTCAATTAGCTTTGAAGAATGCATTGGAATTTCATTTTATTCAAAAAGCTTTGTATGAATGCGTTTGACTTTCATTAGTTTCAATTAGCTTTGAAGAATGCAATTGACTTTCATTTGATTCAATTACCTTTGAAGAATGCATTTGACTTTCATTTGATTCAAAAAGTTTTGTTTGAATGTGTTTGACTTTCATTTGGATCAATTAGCTTTGAAGTATGCATTTGACTTTCATTTGATTCAAAAAGCTTTGTTTGAATGTGTTTGACTTTCATTTGTTTTAATTAGCTTTGAAGAATGCATTTGACTTTCATTCGATTAGAAAAGTTTTGTTTGAAAGTGATTGACTCTCATTTGATTAAATTAGGTTTGAAGAATGCATTTTACTTTCATTTGACTCAAAAAGCTTTGTTTGAATGTGTTTGATTTTCATTCGATCTAATTAGCTTTTAAGAATGCATTTGACTTTCATTTATTTCAAAAAGGTTTGTTTGAATGTGTTTGACTTTCATTAGTTTCAATTAGCTTTGAAGAATGCATTTGACTTTCATTTGGTTCAAAAATCTTTGTTTGAATGTGATTGACTTTCATTTGATTCTATTAACTTTGAAGAATGCATTTGACTTTCATTTGATTAGAAAAGTTTTGTTTGAATGTGATTGACTTTCATTTGATTAAATTAGCTTCGAAGAATGCATTTTACTTTCATTTGACTCAAAAAAGCTTTGTTTGAATGTGTTTGACTTTAATTCTATTCATATAGCTTTGAAGAATGATTTTGACTTTCATTTGATTCATTAAGCTTTGTTTTGAATGTGTTTGACTTTCATTTGATTCAATTACCTTTGAAGTATGTATTTGACTTTCATTTGATTCAAAAATTTGAATGTGTTTGACTTTAATTCTATTCAGCTTTGAAGAATGATTTTGACTTTCATTTGATTCATTAAGCTTTGTTTGAATGTGTTTGACTTTCATTCGATTCAATTAGCTTTTAAGAATGCATTTGACTTTCATTTGATTCAAAAAGGTTTGTTTGAATGTGTTTGACTTTCATTTGATTCAATTAGCTTTGAAGAATGCATTTGAATTTCATTTATTCAAAAAGCTTTGTATGAATGCGTTTGACTTTCATTAGTTTCAATTAGCTTTTATTGGTTGAAGAATGCATTTGACTTTCATTTGATTCAAAAAGTTTTGTTTGAATGTGTTTGACTTTCATTTGGATCAATTAGCTTTGAAGAATGCATTTGACTTTCATTTGATTCAAAAAATTTGAATGTGTTTGACTTTCATTTGTTTTAATTAGCTTTGAAGAATGCATTTGACTTTCATTTGATTAAAAGTTTTGTTTGAATGTGATTGACTTCATTTGATTAAATTAGGTTTGAAGAATGCATTTACTTTCATTTGACTCAAAAGCTTTGTTTGAATGTGTTTGTAGCACTTTCATTTGAATTGAATGTTTGAAGAATGCATTTGACTTTCATTTGATTCAAAAATTTGTTTGAATGTGTTTGACTTTCATTTGATTCAATTAGCTTTGAAGAATGCATTTGATTTCATTTTATTCAAAAAGCTTTGTTTGAATGTGTTTGACTTTCATTATATTCAATTAGCTTTGAAGAATGCATTTGACTTTCATTTGATTTAAAAAGCTTTGTTTTGAATGTGTTTGACTTTCATTTGATTCAATTACCTTTGAAGTATGCATTTGACTTTCATTTGATTCAAAAAGCTTTGTTTGAATGTGTTTGACTTTTAATTCTATTCTATAGCTTTGAAGAATGATTTGACTTTCATTTGATTCATTAAGCTTTGTTTTGAATGTGTTTGACTTTCATTCGATTCAATTAGCTTTTAAGAATGCATTTGACTTTCATTTGATTCAAAAAGGTTTGTTTGAATGTGTTTGACTTTCATTTGATTCAATTAGCTTTGAAGAATGCATTTGAATTTCATTTTATTCAAAAAGCTTTGTATGAATGCGTTTGACTTTCATTAGTTTCAATTAGCTTTGAAGAATGCAATTGACTTTCATTTGATTCAATTACCTTTGAAGAATGCATTTGACTTTCATTTGATTCAAAAAGTTTTGTTGAATGTGTTTGACTTTCATTTGGATCAATTAGCTTTGAAGAATGCATTTGACTTTCATTTGATTCAAAAAGCTTTGTTTGAATGTGTTTGACTTTCATTTGTTTTAATTAGCTTTGAAGAATGCATTTGACTTTCATTTGATTAGAAAAGTTTTGTTTGAATGTGATTGACTTCATTTGATTAAATTAGGTTTGAAGAATGCATTTTACTTTCATTTGACTCAAAAAGCTTTGTTTGAATGTGTTTGATTTTCATTCGATCTAATTAGCTTTTAAGAATGCATTTGACTTTCATTTATTTCAAAAAGGTTTGTTTGAATGTGTTTGACTTTCATTAGTTTCAATTAGCTTTGAAGAATGCATTTGACTTTCATTTGGTTCAAAAAACTTTGTTTGAATGTGTTTGACTTTCATTTTATTCAATTAGCTTTAAAGAATGCATTTTATTTCATTTGATTCAAAAAGCTTTGTTTGAATGTGTTTGACTTTCATTATATTCAATTAGCTTTGAAGAATGCATTGACTTTCATTTGATTTAAAAAGCTTTGTTTGAATGTGTTTGACTTTCATTTGGATCAATTAGCTTTGAAGAATGCATTGACTTTCATTTGATTCAAAAAGCTTTGTTTGAATGTGTTTGACTTTAATTCTATTCATATAGCTTTGAAGAATGATTTTGACTTTCATTTGATTCATTAAGCTTTGTTTTGAATGTGTTTGACTTTCATTCGATTCAATTAGCTTTAAGAATGCATTTGACTTTCATTTGATTCAAAAAGGTTTGTTTGAATGTGTTTGACTTTCATTTGATTCAATTAGCTTTGAAGAATGCATTTGAATTTCTTTATTCAAAAAGCTTTGTATGAATGCGTTTGACTTTCATTAGTTTCAATTAGCTTTGAAGAATGCAATTGATTCATTTGATTCAATTACCTTTGAAGAATGCATTTGACTTTCATTTGATTCAAAAAGTTTTGTTTGAATGTGTTTGACTTTCATTTGGATCAATTAGCTTTGAAGAATGCATTTGACTTTCATTTGATTCAAAAAGCTTTGTTTGAATGTGTTTGACTTTCATTTGGATCAATTAGCTTTGAAGAATGCATTTGACTTTATTTGATTCATTAAGCTTTGTGTGAAGTGTTTGACTTTCATTCGATTTAATTAGCTTTTAAGAATGCATTTGACTTTCATTTGATTCAAGAAGGTTTGTTTGAATGTTTTTGACTTTCATTATTTTCAATTAGCTTTGAAGAATGCATTTGACTTTCATTTGGTTCAAAAAACTTTGTTTGAATTTGTATGACTTTCATTTTATTCAATTAGCTATAAAGAATGCATTTTAATTTCATTTGATTCAAAAAGCTTTGTTTGAATGTGTTTGACTTTCATTATATTCAATTAGCTTTGAATAATGC
Source organism: Chenopodium quinoa (assembly GCF_001683475.1). NCBI lineage: Eukaryota > Viridiplantae > Streptophyta > Magnoliopsida > Caryophyllales > Amaranthaceae > Chenopodium > Chenopodium quinoa. The sequence goes on along the minus strand of NW_018744361.1, from coordinate 3,194 downwards.
ATTTGACTTTCATTTGATTTAAAAAGCATTGTTTGAATGTATTTGACTTTCATTTGGATCAATTACCTTTTAAGAATGCATTTGACTTTCATTTGATTCAAAAAGCTTTGTTTGAATGTGTTTGACTTTCATTTGTTTCAATTAGCGTTGAAGAATGCATTTGACTTTCATTTGATTAGAAAGTTTTGTTTGAATGTGATTGACTTTCATTTGATTAAATTAGCTTGAAGAATGCATTTTACTTTCATTTGACTCAAAAAGCTTTGTTTGAATGTGTTTGATTTTCATTCGATCTAATTAGCTTTTAAGAATGCATTTGACTTTCATTTATTTCAAAAAGGTTTGTTTGAATGTGTTTGACTTTCATTAGTTTCAATTAGCTTTGAAGAATGCATTTGACTTTCATTTGGTTCAAAAAACTTTGTTTGAATGTGTTTGACTTTCATTTTATTCAATTAGCTTTAAAGAATGCATTTTAATTTCATTTGATTCAAAAAGCTTTGTTTGAATGTGTTTGACTTTCATTATATTCAATTAGCTTTGAAGAATGCATTGACTTTCATTTGATTTAAAAAGCTTTGTTTGAATGTGTTTGACTTTCATTTGGATCAATTAGCTTTGAAGAATGCATTGACTTTCATTTGATTCAAAAAGCTTTGTTTGAATGTGTTTGACTTTAATTCTATTCATATAGCTTTGAAGAATGATTTTGACTTTCATTTGATTCATTAAGCTTTGTTTTGAATGTGTTTGACTTTCATTCGATTCAATTAGCTTTTAAGAATGCATTTGACTTTCATTTGATTCAAAAAGGTTTGTTTGAATGTGTTTGACTTTCATTTGATTCAATTAGCTTTGAAGAATGCATTTGAATTTCTTTATTCAAAAAGCTTTGTATGAATGCGTTTGACTTTCATTAGTTTCAATTAGCTTTGAAGAATGCAATTGACTTTCATTTGATTCAATTACCTTTGAAGAATGCATTTGACTTTCATTTGATTCAAAAAGTTTTGTTTGAATGTGTTTGACTTTCATTTGATCAATTAGCTTTGAAGAATGCATTTGACTTTCATTTGATTCAAAAAGCTTTGTTTGAATGTGTTTGACTTTCATTTGGATCAATTAGCTTTGAAGAATGCATTTGACTTTTATTTGATTCATTAAGCTTTGTGTGAATGTGTTTGACTTTCATTCGATTTAATTAGCTTTTAAGAATGCATTTGACTTTCATTTGATTCAAGAAGGTTTGTTTGAATGTTTTTGACTTTCATTATTTTCAATTAGCTTTGAAGAATGCATTGACTTTCATTTGGTTCAAAAAACTTTGTTTGAATTTGTATGACTTTCATTTTATTCAATTAGCTATAAAGAATGCATTTTAATTTCATTTGATTCAAAAAGCTTTGTTTGAATGTGTTTGACTTTCATTTATTCAATTAGCTTTGAATAATGCATTTGACTTTCATTTGATTTAAAAAGCATTGTTTGAATGTATTTGACTTTCATTTGGATCAATTACCTTTTAAGAATGCATTTGACTTTCATTTGATTCAAAAAGCTTTGTTTGAATGTGTTTGACTTTCATTTGTTTCAATTAGCTTTGAAGAATGCATTTGACTTTCATTTGATTAGAAAAGTTTGTTTGAATGTGATTGACTTTCATTTGATTAAATTAGCTTCGAAGAATGCATTTTACTTTCATTTGACTCAAAAAGCTTTGTTTGAATGTGTTTGATTTTCATTCGATCTAATTAGCTTTTAAGAATGCATTTGACTTTCATTTATTTCAAAAAGGTTTGTTTGAATGTGTTTGACTTTCATTAGTTTCAATTAGCTTTGAAGAATGCATTTGACTTTCATTTGGTTCAAAAAACTTTGTTTGAATGTGTTTGACTTTCATTTTATTCAATTAGCTTTAAAGAATGCATTTTAATTTCATTTGATTCAAAAAGCTTTGTTTGAATGTGTTTGACTTTCATTATATTCAATTAGCTTTGAAGAATGCATTGACTTTCATTTGATTTAAAAAGCTTTGTTTGAAAGTGTTTGACTTTCATTTGGATCAATTAGCTTTGAAGAATGCATTGACTTTCATTTGATTCAAAAAGCTTTGTTTGAATGTGTTTGACTTTAATTCTATTCATATAGCTTTGAAGAATGATTTTGACTTTCATTTGATTCATTAAGCTTTGTTTGAATGTGTTTGACTTTCATTCGATTCAATTAGCTTTTAAGAATGCATTTGACTTTCATTTGATTCAAAAAGGTTTGTTTGAATGTGTTTGACTTTCATTTGATTCAATTAGCTTTGAAGAATGCATTTGAATTTCTTTATTCAAAAAGCTTTGTATGAATGCGTTTGACTTTCATTAGTTTCAATTAGCTTTGAAGAATGCAATTGACTTTCATTTGATTCAATTTTTGAAGAATTTGTTTGAAAGTTTTGTTTGAATGTGTTTCTTTCATTTGGATCAATTAGCTTTGAAGAATGCATTTGACTTTCATTTGATTCAAAAAGCTTTGTTTGAATGTGTTTGACTTTCATTTGGATCAATTAGCTTTGAAGAATGCATTTGACTTTTATTTGATTCATTAAGCTTTGTGTGAATGTGTTTGACTTTCATTCGATTTAATTAGCTTTTAAGAATGCATTTGACTTTCATTTGATTCAAGAAGGTTTGTTTGAATGTTTTTGACTTTCATTATTTTCAATTAGCTTTGAAGAATGCATTTGACTTTCATTTGGTTCAAAAAACTTTGTTTGAATTTGTATGACTTTCATTTTATTCAATTAGCAAAGAATGCATTTTAATTTCATTTGATTCAAAAAGCTTTGTTTGAATGTGTTTGACTTTCATTATATTCAATTAGCTTTGAATAATGCATTTGACTTTCATGATTTAAAAAGCATTGTTTGAATGTATTTGACTTTCATTTGGATCAATTACCTTTTAAGAATGCATTTGACTTTCATTTGATTCAAAAGCTTTGTTTGAATGTGTTTGACTTTCATTTGTTTCAATTAGTTGAAGAATGCATTTGACTTTCATTTGATTAGAAAAGTTTGTTTGAATGTGATTGACTTTCATTTGATTAAATTAGCTTGAAGAATGCATTTTACTTTCATTTGACTCAAAAAGCTTTGTTTGAATGTGTTTGACTTTCATTCGATTTAATTAGCTTTTAAGAATGCA
>NW_018744360.1:0-30858 GCF_001683475.1 Chenopodium quinoa | reverse complement strand
TTTGAATGTGTTTGACTTTCATATGATTCAATTAGTATCGTTGAATGCATTTGACAGTCATTTGATTCAAAAAGCTTTGTTTTAATTACCTAGACTTTCACTTGATTCAATTAGCTTTTTTGAATGCATTTAACTTTCATTTGATTTAAAAAGCTTTGTTTAAATGTGTTTGACTTTCACTTGATTTAATTACTTTTTTTTTAATTGCATTTGACTTTCAGTTGATTCAAAAAGATTTGTTTGAATGTGTTTGACTTTCATATGATTCAATTAGCATCGTTGAATGGATTTGACAATCATTTGATTCAAAAAGCTTTGTTTGACTTTCACTTGATTCAAATCGCTATTTTGAATGCATTTGAATTTCATTTGATTGAAAAAGCTTTGTTTGAATGTGTTTGATTTTTATTTGATTAAATTAGCTTTGTTTGAATGTGATTGACTTTCATTTGAATCAATTAGCTTTGTTTAATGCATTTGACTTTCATTTAATTCAAAAAGCTTTGTTTGAATGTGTTTGACTTTAATTTGATTCAAATAGCTTTGTTTGAATGATTTTGACTTTCACTTGATTTAAATACCTTTTTTGAATGCGTTTGACTTTCATCTGATTCAAATAGCATTTCTTGAATGTGTTTAACTTTCATTTGGTTCAAATAGCTTTGTTTAAATGTGTTTGACTTTCATTTGATTCAATTAGCTTTGCTTAAATGTGGTTAACTTTCAATTGAGTTAATTTGCTTTGTTGAATGCATTTGACTTTTAATTGATTCAAAAAGTTTGTTTGACTGTCGTATGATTCAATTAGCCTCGTTGAATGCATTTGACAATCATTTGAATAAAAAAGCTTTGTTTGAATTCTTTGGACTTTTACTTGATTCAATTAGCTTTTTTCAAAGCATTCGACTTTCATATGATTTAATTAGCTTTGTTTGAATGTTTTTGACTTTCATATGATGCAATTAGCTTTGTCTGAATGTGTTTGACTTTCGTTCGATTTAATTACCTTTTTTGAATGCTTTGACTTTCACTTGATTTAACTACCTTTTTTGAATGTGTTTGACTTTCATTTGATTCAAATAGCTTTGTTTGAATGTGTTTGCCTTCCATTGGATTTAATTAGCTTTGTTTGAATGTGGTTGACTTTTAATTGATTCAACTTGATCTGTTGAATGCATTTGACTTTCATTTGATTCAAAAAGATTTGTTTGAATGTGTTTGACTTTCATATGATTCAATTAGTATCGTTGAATGCATTTGACAATCATTTGATTCAAAAAGCTATGTTTGAATTTGTTTGACTTTCACTTGATTCAATTAGTTTTTTTGAACTCATTTGACTTTCTTTGGATTCAAAAAGCTTTGTTTGAATGTGTTTGAATTTCACTTTATTTAAATTATCTTTGTTTGAATGTGGTTAACTTTCATTTGATTTAATTAGCTTTGTCTGAATGTGGTTGACTTTCATTTGATTCAATTAGGTTTGTTAGAATACCATTGACTTTCGTTTGATTTAACTAAGTTTGTTAGAATGCCATTGACTTTCATTGATTCAATTAGCTTTGTTAGAATGCCATTGACTTTCATTTGATTCAATTAGCTTTGTTTGAATGTGTTTGAATTTCACTTGATTTAAATTAGCTTTGTTCGAATGTGGTTTAACTTTCATTTGATTCAATTAGCTTTGTTTGAATGTGGTTGACTTTCATTTGATTCAATTAGGTTTGTTAGAATGCCATTGACTTTCGTTTGATTCAATTAGGTTTGTTAGAATGCCAATTACTTTCATTTTGATTCAATTAGCTTTGTTGAATACATATGACTTTCATTTGATTCAAAAAGCTTTGTTTGAATGTGTTGACTTTCATTGATTCAATTAGCATCGTTGAAAGAATTTGACAGTCATTTTATTCAAAAAGCTTTGTTTGAATTACTTAGACTTTCACTTAATTCAATTAGCTTTTTTGAATGCATTTAACTTTTATTTGATTCAAAAAGCTTTGTTCGAATGTGTTTAACTTTCATTTGATTCAATTAGCTTTGTGGGAATGCACTTGACAATCACTTAACTAAAAAAAGCTTTGTTCGAATGTGTTTGACTTTCACTTGATTAAATAAGCTTTTTTGAATGCATTTAACTTTTATTTAATTAAAAAAGCTTTTGTCCGAATGTGTTTGACTTTCATTTGATGCAATTAGCTTTGTTTGAATGTGTTTTACTTTCATTTGATTCCATAAGCTTTGTTGAATGCATTTAACTTTTATTTGATTTAAAAAGCTTTGTTTAAAATGTGTTTGACTTTCACTTGATTTAATTACTTTTTTTTAATTGCATTTGACTTTCAGTTGGTTCAAAAAGATTTGTTTGAATGTGCTTGACTTTCAGTTGATTCAATTAGCATCGTTGAATGGATTTGACAATCATTTGATTCAAAAAGCTTTGTTTGACTTTCACTTGATTCAAATCGCTATTTTGAATGCATTTGAATTTCATTTGATTGAAAAAGCTTTGTTTGAATGTGTTTGATTTTTATTTGATTAAATTAGCTTTGTTTGAATGTGATTGACTTTCATTTGAATCAATTAGCTTTGTTAAATGCATTTGACTTTCATTTAATTCAAAAAGCTTTGTTTGAATGTGTTTGACTTTAATTTGATTCAAATAGCCTTGTTTGAATGATTTTGACTTTCACTTGATTTAAATACCTTTTTTTGAATGCGTTTGACTTTCATTTGATTCAAATAGCATTTCTTGAATGTGTTTGACTTTCATTTGGTTCAAATAGCTTTGTTTAAATGTGTTTGACTTTCATTTGATTCAATTAGCTTTGCTTGAATGTGGTTAACTTTCAATTGAGTCAATTTGCTTTGTTGAATGCATTTGACTAGCATTTTGATTCAAAAAGTTTTGTTTGACTGTCATATGATTCAATGAGCCTCGTTAAATGCATTTGACAATCATTTGATTCAAAAAGCTTTGTTTGAATTCTTTGGACTTTTACTTGATTCAATTAGATTTTTTGAAAGCATTTGACTTTCATATGATTTAATTAACTTTGTTTTAATGTTTTTGACTTTCATTTGATGCAATTAGCTTTGCATGAATGTGTTTGACTTTCGTTTGATTTAATTATCTTTTTTGAATGCATTTGACTTTCATTTGATTCAGATAGCATTGTTTGAATGTTTTTGACTTTCATTTGATTCAAATAGCTTTGTTTGAATGTGTTTGCCTTCCATTGGATTTAATTAGCTTTGTTTGAATGTGGTTGACTTTTAATTGATTCAATTTGATCTGTTGAACGCATTTGACTTTCATTTAATTCAAAAAGATTTGTTTGAATGTGTTTGACTTTCATATGATTCAATTAGTATCATTGAATGCATTTGACAATCATTTGATTCAAAAAGCTATGTTTGAATTTGTTTGACTTTCACTTGATTCAATTAGCTTTTTTGAAATCATTTGACTTTCTTTTGATTTAAAAAGCTTTGTTTGAATGTGTTTGATTTTCACTTGATTTAATATGCTTTGTTTGAATGTGGTTAACTTCCATTTGATTCAATTAGCTTTGTTTGAATGTGGTTGACTTTCATTTGATTCAATTAGGTTTGTTAGAATGCCATTTACTTTCGTTTGATTTAATTAGGTTTGTTAGAATGCCATTGACTTTCATTTGATTCAATTAGCTTTATTGAATGCATATGACTTTCATTTGATTCAAAAAGCTTTGTTTGAATGTGTGATTCTCGTTTGATTCAATTAGCATCGTTGAACGCATTTGACAGTCATTTGATCCAAAAAGCTTTGTTTGAATTACCTAGACTTTCACTTGATTTAATTAGCTTTTTTGAATGGATTTAACTTTTATTTGATTTAAAAAGCTTTGTTTAAATGTGTTTGACTTTCACTTGATTTAATTACTTTTTTTTAATTGCATTTTACTTTCAGTTGATTCAAAAAGATTTGTTTGAATGTGCTTGACTTTCATATGATTCAATTAGCATCGTTGAATGGATTTGACAATCATTTGATTCAAAAAGATTTGTTTGACTTTCACTTGACTCAAATCGCTATTTTGAATGCATTTGAATTTCATTTGATTGAAAAAGCTTTGTTTGAATGTGTTTGATTTTTATTTGATTAAATTAGCTTTGTTTGAATGTGATTGACTTTCATTTGAATCAATTAGCTTTGTTTAATGCATTTGACTTTCATTTAATTCAAAAAGCTTTGTTTGAATGTGTTTGACTTTAATTTGATTCAAATAGCTTTGTTTGAATGATTTTGACTTTCACTTGATTTAAATACCTTTTTTGAATGTGTTTGACTTTCATCTGATTCAAATAGCATTTCTTGAATGTGTTTGACTTTCATTTGGTTCAAATAGCTTTGTTTAAATGTGTTTGACTTTGATTTGATTCAATTAGCTTTGCTTGAATGTGGTTAACTTTCAATTGAGTCAATTTGCTTTGTTGAATGCATTTGACTTTTAATTGATTCAAAAAGTTTTGTTTGACTGTCGTATGATTCAATTAGCCTCGTTGAATGCATTTGACAATCATTTGAATAAAAAAGCTTTGTTTGAATTCTTTGGACTTTTACTTGATTCAATTAGCTTTTTTCAAAGCATTCGACTTTCATATGATTTAATTAGCTTTGTTTGAATGTTTTTGACTTTCATTTGATGCAATTAGCTTTGTCTGAATGTGTTTGACTTTCGTTTGATTTAATTACCTTTTTTGAATGCTTTTGACTTTCACTTGATTTAACTACCTTTTTTGAATGTGTTTGACTTTCAATTGGTTCAAATAGCTTTGTTTGAATGTGTTTGCCTTCCATTGGATTTAATTAGCTTTGTTTGAATGTGGTTGACTTTTAATTGATTCAATTTGATCTGTTGAATGCATTTGACTTTCATTTGATTCAAAAAGATTTGTTTGAATGTGTTTGACTTTCATATGATTCAATTAGTATCGTTGAATGCATTTGACAATCATTTGATTCAAAAAGCTATGTTTGAATTTGTTTGACTTTCACTTGATTCAATTAGTTTTTTTGAACTCATTTGACTTTCTTTGGATTCAAAAAGCTTTGTTTGAATGTGTTTGAATTTCACTTGATTTAAATTAGCTTTGTTTGAATGTGGTTAACTTTCATTTGATTTAATTAGCTTTGTCTGAATGTGGTTGACTTTCATTTGATTCAATTAGGTTTGTTAGAATGCCATTGACTTTCGTTTAATTTAATTAAGTTTGTTAGAATGCCATTGACTTTCATTTGATTCAATTAGCTTTGTTAGAATGCCATTGACTTTCATTTGATTCAATTAGCTTTGTTGAATGCATATGACTTTCATTTGATTCAAAAAGCTTTGTTTGAATGTGTTTGACTTTCATTTGATTCAATTAGCATCGTTGAACGAATTTGACAGTCATTTTATTCAAAAAGCTTTGTTTGAATTACTTAGACTTTCACTTAATTCAATTAGCTTTTTTGAATGCATTTAACTTTTATTTGATTCAAAAAGCTTTGTTCGAATGTGTTTGACTTTCATTTGATTCAATTAGCTTTGTGGGAATGCACTTGACAATCACTTAACTAAAAAAGCTTTGTTCGAATGTGTTTGACTTTCACTTGATTAAATTAGCTTTTTTGAATGCATTTAACTTTTATTTAATTAAAAAAGCTTTGTCCGAATGTGTTTGACTTTCATTTGATGCAATTAGCTTTGTTTGAATGTGTTTTACTTTCATTTGATTCCATAAGCTTTGTTGAATGCATTTAACTTTCATTTGATTTAAAAAGCTTTGTTTAAATGTGTTTGACTTTCACTTGATTTAATTACTTTTTTTTAATTGCATTTGACTTTCAGTTGGTTCAAAAAGATTTGTTTGAATGTGCTTGAATTTCAGTTGATTCAATTAGCATCGTTGAATGGATTTGACAATCATTTGATTCAAAAAGCTTTGTTTGACTTTCACTTGATTCAAATCGCTATTTTGAATGCATTTGAATTTCATTTGATTGAAAAAGCTTTGTTTGAATGTGTTTGATTTTTATTTGATTAAATTAGCTTTGTTTGAATGTGATTGACTTTCATTTGAATCAATTAGCTTTGTTTAATGCATTTGACTTTCATTTAATTCAAAAAGCTTTGTTTGAATGTGTTTGACTTTAATTTGATTCAAATAGCCTTGTTTGAATGATTTTGACTTTCACTTGATTTAAATACCTTTTTTGAATGCGTTTGACTTTCATTAGATTCAAATAGCATTTCTTGAATGTGTTTGACTTTCATTGGGTTCAAATAGCTTTGTTTAAATGTGTTTGACTTTCATTTGATTCAATTAGCTTTGCTTGAATGTGGTTAACTTTCAATTGAGTCAATTTGCTTTGTTGAATGCATTTGACTTGCATTTGATTCAAAAAGTTTTGTTTGACTGTCATATGATTCAATTAGCCTCGTTAAAAGCATTTGACAATCATTTGATTCAAAAAGCTTTGTTTGAATTCTTTGGACTTTTACTTGATTCAATTAGATTTTTTGAAAGCATTTGACTTTCATATGATTTAATTAGCTTTGTTTTAATGTTTTTGACTTTCATTTGATGCAATTAGCTTTGTCTGAATGTGTTTGACTTTCGTTTGATTTAATTATCTTTTTTGAATGCATTTGACTTTCATTTGATTCAGATAGCATTGTTTGAATGTTTTTGACTTTCATTTGATTCAAATAGCTTTGTTTGAATGTGTTTGCCTTCCATTGGATTTAATTAGCTTTGTTTGAATGTGGTTGACTTTTAATTGATTCAATTTGATCTGTTGAACGCATTTGACTTTCATTTAATTCAAAAAGATTTGTTTGAATGTGTTTGACTTTCATATGATTCAATTAGTATCATTGAATGCATTTGACAATCATTTAATTCAAAAAGCTATGTTTGAATTTGTTTGACTTTCACTTGATTCAATTAGCTTTTTTGAAATCATTTGACTTTCTTTTGATTTAAAAAGCTTTGTTTGAATGTGTTTGATTTTCACTTGATTTAATATGCTTTGTTTGAATGTGGTTAACTTCCATTTGATTCAATTAGCTTTGTTTGAATGTGGTTGACTTTCATTTGATTCAATTAGGTTTGTTAGAATGCCATTTACTTTCGTTTGATTTAATTAGGTTTGTTAGAATGCCATTGACTTTCATTTGATTCAATTAGCTTTGTTGAATGCATATGACTTTCATTTGATTCAAAAAGCTTTGTTTGAATGTGTTTGACTTTCATTTGATTCAATTAGCATCGTTGAACGAATTTGACAGTCATTTTATTCAAAAAGCTTTGTTTGAATTACTTAGACTTTCACTTAATTCAATTAGCTTTTTTGAATGCATTTAACTTTTATTTGATTCAAAAAGCTTTGTTCGAATGTGTTTGACTTTCATTTGATTCAATTAGCTTTGTGGGAATGCACTTGACAATCACTTAACTGAAAAAGCTTTGTTTGAATGTGTTTGACTTTCACTTGATTAAATTAGCTTTTTTGAATGCATTTAACTTTTATTTAATTAAAAAAGCTTTGTCCGAATGTGTTTGACTTTCATTTGATGCAATTAGCTTTGTTTGAATGTGTTTTACTTTCATTTGATTCCATAAGCTTTGTTGAATGCATTTAACTTTCATTTGATTTAAAAAGCTTTGTTTAAATGTGTTTGACTTTCACTTGATTTAATAACTTTTTTTTAATTGCATTTGACTTTCAGTTGGTTCAAAAAGATTTGTTTGAATGTGCTTGAATTTCAGTTGATTCAATTAGCATCGTTGAATGGATTTGACAATCATTTGATTCAAAAAGCTTTGTTTGACTTTCACTTGATTCAAATCGCTATTTTGAATGCATTTGAATTTCATTTGATTGAAAAAGCTTTGTTTGAATGTGTTTGATTTTTATTTGATTAAATTAGCTTTGTTTGAATGTGATTGACTTTCATTTGAATCAATTAGCTTTGTTTAATGCATTTGACTTTCATTTAATTCAAAAAGCTTTGTTTGAATGTGTTTGACTTTAATTTGATTCAAATAGCCTTGTTTGAATGATTTTGACTTTCACTTGATTTAAATACCTTTTTTGAATGCGTTTGACTTTCATTTGATTCAAATAGCATTTCTTGAATGTGTTTGACTTTCATTGGGTTCAAATAGCTTTGTTTAAATGTGTTTGACTTTCATTTGATTCAATTAGCTTTGCTTGAATGTGGTTAACTTTCAATTGAGTCAATTTGCTTTGTTGAATGCATTTGACTTGCATTTGATTCAAAAAGTTTTGTTTGACTGTCATATGATTCAATTAGCCTCGTTAAAAGCATTTGACAATCATTTGATTCAAAAAGCTTTGTTTGAATTCTTTGGACTTTTACTTGATTCAATTAGATTTTTTGAAAGCATTTGACTTTCATATGATTTAATTAGCTTTGTTTTAATGTTTTTGACTTTCATTTGATGCAATTAGCTTTGTCTGAATGTGTTTGACTTTCGTTTGATTTAATTATCTTTTTTGAATGCATTTGACTTTCATTTGATTCAGATAGCATTGTTTGAATGTTTTTGACTTTCATTTGATTCAAATAGCTTTGTTTGAATGTGTTTGCCTTCCATTGGATTTAATTAGCTTTGTTTGAATGTGGTTGACTTTTAATTGATTCAATTTGATCTGTTGAACGCATTTGACTTTCATTTAATTCAAAAAGATTTGTTTGAATGTGTTTGACTTTCATATGATTCAATTAGTATCATTGAATGCATTTGACAATCATTTAATTCAAAAAGCTATGTTTGAATTTGTTTGACTTTCACTTGATTCAATTAGCTTTTTTGAAATCATTTGACTTTCTTTTGATTTAAAAAGCTTTGTTTGAATGTGTTTGATTTTCACTTGATTTAATATGCTTTGTTTGAATGTGGTTAACTTCCATTTGATTCAATTAGCTTTGTTTGAATGTGGTTGACTTTCATTTGATTCAATTAGGTTTGTTAGAATGCCATTTACTTTCGTTTGATTTAATTAGGTTTGTTAGAATGCCATTGACTTTCATTTGATTCAATTAGCTTTATTGAATGCATATGACTTTCATTTGATTCAAAAAGCTTTGTTTGAATGTGTGATTCTCGTTTGATTCAATTAGCATCGTTGAACGCATTTGACAGTCATTTGATCCAAAAAGCTTTGTTTGAATTACCTAGACTTTCACTTGATTTAATTAGCTTTTTTGAATGGATTTAACTTTTATTTGATTTAAAAAGCTTTGTTTAAATGTGTTTGACTTTCACTTGATTTAATTACTTTTTTTTAATTGCATTTGACTTTCAGTTGATTCAAAAAGATTTGTTTGAATGTGCTTGACTTTCATATGATTCAATTAGCATCGTTGAATGGATTTGACAATCATTTGATTCAAAAAGATTTGTTTGACTTTCACTTGATTCAAATCGCTATTTTGAATGCATTTGAATTTCATTTGATTGAAAAAGCTTTGTTTGAATGTGTTTGATTTTTATTTGATTAAATTAGCTTTGTTTGAATGTGATTGACTTTCATTTGAATCAATTAGCTTTGTTTAATGCATTTGACTTTCATTTAATTCAAAAAGCTTTGTTTGAATGTGTTTGACTTTAATTTGATTCAAATAGCTTTGTTTGAATGATTTTGACTTTCACTTGATTTAAATACCTTTTTTGAATGCGTTTGACTTTCATCTGATTCAAATAGCATTTCTTGAATGTGTTTGACTTTCATTTGGTTCAAATAGCTTTGTTTAAATGTGTTTGACTTTGATTTGATTCAATTAGCTTTGCTTGAATGTGGTTAACTTTCAATTGAGTCAATTTGCTTTGTTGAATGCATTTGACTTTTAATTGATTCAAAAAGTTTTGTTTGACTGTCGTATGATTCAATTAGCCTCGTTGAATGCATTTGACAATCATTTGAATAAAAAAGCTTTGTTTGAATTCTTTGGACTTTTACTTGATTCAATTAGCTTTTTTCAAAGCATTCGACTTTCATATGATTTAATTAGCTTTGTTTGAATGTTTTTGACTTTCATTTGATGCAATTAGCTTTGTCTGAATGTGTTTTACTTTCGTTTGATTTAATTACCTTTTTTGAATGCTTTTGACTTTCACTTGATTTAACTACCTTTTTTTAATGTGTTTGACTTTCAATTGGTTCAAATAGCTTTGTTTGAATGTGTTTGCCTTCCGTTGGATTTAATTAGCTTTGTTTGAATGTGGTTGACTTTTAATTGATTCAATTTGATCTGTTGAATGCATTTGACTTTCATTTGATTCAAAAAGATTTGTTTGAATGTGTTTGACTTTCATATGATTCAATTAGTATCGTTGAATGCATTTGACAATCATTTGATTCAAAAAGCTATGTTTGAATTTGTTTGACTTTCACTTGATTCAATTAGTTTTTTTGAACTCATTTGACTTTCTTTGGATTCAAAAAGCTTTGTTTGAATGTGTTTGAATTTCACTTGATTTAAATTAGCTTTGTTTGAATGTGGTTAACTTTCATTTGATTTAATTAGCTTTGTCTGAATGTGGTTGACTTTCATTTGATTCAATTAGGTTTGTTAGAATGCCATTGACTTTCGTTTAATTTAATTAAGTTTGTTAGAATGCCATTGACTTTCATTTGATTCAATTAGCTTTGTTAGAATGCCATTGACTTTCATTTGATTCAATTAGCTTTGTTGAATGCATATGACTTTCATTTGATTCAAAAAGCTTTGTTTGAATGTGTTTGACTTTCATTTGATTCAATTAGCATCGTTGAACGAATTTGACAGTCATTTTATTCAAAAAGCTTTGTTTGAATTACTTAGACTTTCACTTAATTCAATTAGCTTTTTTGAATGCATTTAACTTTTATTTGATTCAAAAAGCTTTGTTCGAATGTGTTTGACTTTCATTTGATTCAATTAGCTTTGTGGGAATGCACTTGACAATCACTTAACTGAAAAAGCTTTGTTTGAATGTGTTTGACTTTCACTTGATTAAATTAGCTTTTTTGAATGCATTTAACTTTTATTTAATTAAAAAAGCTTTGTCCGAATGTGTTTGACTTTCATTTGATGCAATTAGCTTTGTTTGAATGTGTTTTACTTTCATTTGATTCCATAAGCTTTGTTGAATGCATTTAACTTTCATTTGATTTAAAAAGCTTTGTTTAAATGTGTTTGACTTTCACTTGATTTAATAACTTTTTTTTAATTGCATTTGACTTTCAGTTGGTTCAAAAAGATTTGTTTGAATGTGCTTGAATTTCAGTTGATTCAATTAGCATCGTTGAATGGATTTGACAATCATTTGATTCAAAAAGCTTTGTTTGACTTTCACTTGATTCAAATCGCTATTTTGAATGCATTTGAATTTCATTTGATTGAAAAAGCTTTGTTTGAATGTGTTTGATTTTTATTTGATTAAATTAGCTTTGTTTGAATGTGATTGACTTTCATTTGAATCAATTAGCTTTGTTTAATGCATTTGACTTTCATTTAATTCAAAAAGCTTTGTTTGAATGTGTTTGACTTTAATTTGATTCAAATAGCCTTGTTTGAATGATTTGACTTTCACTTGATTTAAATACCTTTTTGAATGCGTTTGACTTTCATTTGATTCAAATAGCATTTCTTGAATGTGTTTGACTTTCATTGGGTTCAAATAGCTTTGTTTAAATGTGTTTGACTTTCATTTGATTCAATTAGCTTTGCTTGAATGTGGTTAACTTTCAATTGAGTCAATTTGCTTTGTTGAATGCATTTGACTTGCATTTGATTCAAAAAGTTTTGTTTGACTGTCATATGATTCAATTAGCCTCGTTAAAAGCATTTGACAATCATTTGATTCAAAAAGCTTTGTTTGAATTCTTTGGACTTTTACTTGATTCAATTAGATTTTTTGAAAGCATTTGACTTTCATATGATTTAATTAGCTTTGTTTTAATGTTTTTGACTTTCATTTGATGCAATTAGCTTTGTCTGAATGTGTTTGACTTTCGTTTGATTTAATTATCTTTTTTGAATGCATTTGACTTTCATTTGATTCAGATAGCATTGTTTGAATGTGTTTGACTTTCATTTGATTCAAATAGCTTTGTTTGAATGTGTTTGCCTTCCATTGGATTTAATTAGCTTTGTTTGAATGTGGTTGACTTTTAATTGATTCAATTTGATCTGTTAAATGCATTTGACTTTCACTTGATTCAAAAAGATTTGTTTGAATGTGTTTGACTTTCATATGATTCAATTTGTATCGTTGAATGCATTTGACAATCATTTGATTCAAAAAGCTATGTTTGAATTTGTTTGACTTTCACTTGATTCAATTAGCTTTTTTTAACTCATTTGACTTTCTTTGGATTCAAAAAGCTTTGTTTGAATGTGTTTGAATTTCACTTGATTTAAATTAGCTTTGTTCGAATGTGGTTAACTTTCATTTGATTCAATTAGCTTTGTTTGAATGTGGTTGACTTTCATTTGATTCAATTAGGTTTGTTAGAATGCCATTGACTTTCGTTTGATTCAATTAGGTTTGTTAGAATGCCAATTACTTTCATTTGATTCAATTAGCTTTGTTGAATGCATATGACTTTCATTTGATTCAAAAAGCTTTGTTTGAATGTGTTTGACTTTCATTTGATTCAATTAGCATCGTTGAACACATTTGACAGTCATTTGATTCAAAAAGCTTTGTTTTAATTACCTAGACTTTCACTTGATTAAACTAGCTTTTTTGAATGCATTTAACTTTCATTTGATTTAAAAAGCTTTGTTTAAATGTAATTGACTTTCACTGGATTTAATTACTTTTTTTTAATTGCATTCGACTTTCAGTTGATTCAAAAAGATTTGTTTGAATGTGCTTGACTTTCATACGATTCAATTAGCATCGTTGAACGGATTTGACAATCATTTCATTTAAAAAGCTTTGTTTGACTTTCACTTGATTCAAATCGCTATTTTGAATGCATTTGAATTTCATTTGATTGAAAAAGCTTTGTTTGAATAAGTTTGATTTTCATTTGATTAAATTAGCTTTATTTGAATGTGATTGACTTTCATTTGAATCAATTAGTTTTGTTTAATGCATTTGATTTTCATTTAATTCAAGTAGCTTTGTTTGAATGTGTTTGACTTTAATTTGATTCAAATAGCTTTGTTTGAATGTTTTTGACTTTCACTTGATTTAAATACCTTTTTTGAATGCGTTTGACTTTCATTTGATTCAAATAGCATTTCTTGAATGTGTTTGACTTTCATTTGTTCAAATAGCTTTGTTTAAATGTGTTTGACTTTCATTTTATTCAATTAGCTTTGCTTGAATGTGGTTAACTTTCAATTGAGTCAATTTGCTTTGTTGAATGCATTTGACTTTCATTTGATTCAAAAAGTTTTGTTTGACTGTCATCTGATTCAATTAGCCTCGTTGAATGCATTTGACAATCATTTGATTCAAAAAGCTTTGTTTGAATTCTTTGGACTTTTACTTAATTCAATTAGCTTTTTTAAAAGCATTTGACTTTCATATGATTTAATTAGTATCGTTGAATGCATTTGACAATCATTTGATTCAAAAAGCTATGTTTGAATTTGTTTGACTTTCACTTGATTTAATTAGTTTTTTTGAACTCATTTGACTTTCTTTGGATTCAAAAAGCTTTGTTTGAATGTGTTTGAATTTCACTTGATTTAAATTAGCTTTGTTTGAATATGGTTAACTTTCATTTGATTTAATTAGCTTTGCCTGAATGTGGTTGACTTTCATTTGATTCAATTAGATTTGTTAGAATGCCATTGACTTTCGTTTGATTTAATTAAGTTTGTTAGAATACCATTGACTTTCATTTGATTCAATTAGCTTTGTTAGAATGCCATTGACTTTCATTTGATTCAATTAGCTATGTTAAATGCATATGACTTTCATTTGATTAAAAAAGCTTTGTTTGAATGTGTTTGACTTTCATTTGATTCAATTAGCATCGTTGAACGCATTTGACAGTCATTTGATTCAAAAAGCTTTGTTTGTATTACCTAGACTTTCACTTGATTTAATTAGCTTTTTTGAATGGATTTAACTTTCATTTGATTTAAAAAGCTTTGTTTAAATGTGTTTGACTTTCACTTGATTTAATTACTTTTTTTTAATTGCATTTGACTTTCATTTGATTTAAAAATGATTTGTTTGAATGCGTTTGACTTTCATCTGATTCAAATAGCATTTCTTGAATGTGTTTGACTTTCATTTGGTTCAAATAGCTTTGTTTAAATGTGTTTGACTTTCATTTGATTCAATTAGCTTTGCTTGAATGTGGTTAACTTTCAATTGAGTCAATTTGCTTTGTTGAATGCATTTGACTTTTAATTGATTCAAAAAGTTTTGTTTGACTGTCGTATGATTCAATTAGCCTCGTTGAATGCATTTGACAATCATTTGAATAAAAAAAGCTTTGTTTGAATTCTTTGGACTTTTACTTGATTCAATTAGCTTTTTTTCAAAGCATTCGACTTTCATATGATTTAATTAGCTTTGTTTGAATGTTTTTGACTTTCATTTGATGCAATTAGCTTTGTCTGAATGTGTTTGACTTTCGTTTGATTTAATTACCTTTTTTGAATGCTTTTGACTTTCACTTGATTTAACTACCTTTTTTGAATGTGTTTGACTTTCATTTGATTCAAATAGCTTTGTTTGAATGTGTTTGCCTTCCATTGGATTTAATTAGCTTTGTTTGAATGTGGTTGACTTGTAATTGATTCAACTTGATTTGTTGAATGCATTTG
Source organism: Chenopodium quinoa (assembly GCF_001683475.1). Taxonomy (NCBI): domain Eukaryota; kingdom Viridiplantae; phylum Streptophyta; class Magnoliopsida; order Caryophyllales; family Amaranthaceae; genus Chenopodium; species Chenopodium quinoa. The sequence goes on along the minus strand of NW_018744360.1, from coordinate 16,018 downwards.
ACTTTCACTTGATTCAAAAAGATTTTGTTTAAATGTGTTTGACTTTCATATGATTCAATTAGTATCGTTGAATGCATTTGACAATCATTTGATTCAAAAAGCTATGTTTGAATTTGTTTGACTTTCACTTGATTCAATTAGCTTTTTTGAACTCATTTGACTTTCTTTGGATTCAAAAAGCTTTGTTTGAATGTGTTTGAATTTCACTTGATTTAAATTAGCTTTGTTTGAATGTGGTTAACTTTCATTTGATTTAATTAGCTTTGTCTAAATGTGGTTGACTTTCATTTGATTCAATTAGGTTTGTTAGAATGCCATTGACTTTCGTTTGATTTAATTAAGTTTGTTCGAATGCCATTGACTTTCATTTGATTCAATTAGCTTTGTTAGAATGCCATTGACTTTCATTTGATTCAATTATGATGCGTTTCTTGATTCGTTTGGTCTTAGGTTTAAACAAGCTTCACTCGTTTGTTTTCGCCTAAGGGTTCTAAATCTGATTTCAAGGCTTCACTCACCTTAATCTCGTGATTTAGGGGTTTTTTGAGGATAGTTTGAATTAGCTTCACTCACTAATTAATCTAACCTCTCTTAAATCAGGTTTCACTCGCCTAATCTAAGGGTTTTTATGTTTAACTTCACTCGTCAAACACAAAGAAAACTTGGAAAGAAACGTTCCAAATTAACAAGCAATAAAGCTTTAATCAACAAAACAAACTTCTTCTTTAATTCAAAGTTTACAACCTTTATTTATAGACTCAAAACTAATTCTAAACCTAATCAAATTAGAAAACTAATCCTAATTAAATTAGAATCCCATTTGACCTAGAAAACCTAAGAAAACCGAAACTTGATCCCCAAGTTCCTAATTCGGATATGACTAAACTAACTAAGTTTAATTCAACTTAGATTAGGTTATTCAATCCTCCTAAAACTCCTAGACACGCCTAAAAACCAAAGTCAAGTCCTAATCCAATTAGGAATTTACTTTGCTAAAAACAAGTCCTAATCCAATTAGGAATCTCTTTTGCTAAAGACAAGTCCTAATTCAAATAGGAACTCACTAGACCAAAACAATTCCTAATCAAAATAAAAATCCTAACGCTTAAAACAAGAAAAACCCTTTCAAGTGAAAGGTAAAAACTTGTAAGCCAAAATCTAATCTAAGAAACATTAAAGAAACGGACCAAGAAAGGAAACGTTGAATGCATCCGCATCATACTCCTCCTCTTGAAAACGAACTTGTCCTCAAGTTACATCATAACAAGGAACGAGATCATTTGCGCTAAGAGAAGCACAAACGCCTTCACCAAGTAGCACTTGAAATGTATCATAATTCTCCCTATGCACGATTTTAAAAGGCCCTTCATCAAAGGATTCATGCTTGTCTTTGCGGTTGTTGTATAACCTCTGTGCACTCAAAGAAAGCCACACATAGTCACCTATCTCAAATGGAGACTTACGAACAAGTTGAAGCACTCTATCTTGCTGCTTGTCTTTCTTCTTCCTCTTACTTGAACCACCTTCATCACATGTAGAAAGAGAAATAACCTTGCTGCCATCATGTTGCATAGGTTCGAATTTAGGAGGTAAAGGTTTTAATCCAATCCTTTTCCCTTTATGTAGAACTGAAACCACATTCTTCTTTGCAAGGTAGATCACATCACGATCAAATTGCCAAGGACGGCCTAGCAACAAAGCACATGCATCCATAGGAACAACATCACACCATACTTTGTCTTCAAACTCACCAATTGTAAAAGAAACCAATGCTTGTTTCGAAACATGTACTCCTCCAACATTTGTGAGCCAATTAAGTTTGTAAGGATTAGGATGGTTCCTAGTCTCAAGCTGCAATGTATCCGTCATCTTCTTAGAGCATGCATTAGTACAAGAACCATTATCCACAATAACTGAACAACTACGCCCATTCACTAAGCATCTAGTGTGAAACAAGTTTTCCCTTTGTGCCATATCAGTCAAAGGAGTAGATTGAGCATGGAGAAGCTTTCTCAAAACAAGTGTGTTGTGATCCGGGGCTGCCTCACACAATGGTTGCTCTTCACACTCTTCCTCAAAGTCATATTCATTCTCCTCTCCTTCACGTTGCTCTTTTAGAAGTAAAGCAAGTTTAGCATCCTCCTCTTCTAAGGCTTGGTATCTTGTTAATGTCATGACCCTTCTATTAGGACACTCGGACTTGTAGTGACCTCTACCTTGACACTTGAAACACTTGATCTCCTCTTCAAGACTCTTCCTATGATGCATGAACGTAATGTGTCGTTCCATCAAAACAGTCATCTGTTCAAGCAAGTGAGTGATCGTTGATTTATTCTCCATGTTTGCGCACAATCAGTAATTTTCCCTCGAAGGTTTGTTGCTGTAGATTTTGCGTCACTTATCCAATGACCACGAAATTTTACAGTCTATAATTTTAGTCCAATAGGAATCCAACCCAAAAAAATCACCGAAAAATACCAAGTAGATAGTTTGCAGTAACCTAAAACTTCCAACTGGTCCAGATCTGCGCCGAGAAGAACAAGAACCAAGAAACTAGCACGAATTGATTCTTGATTGCTCAAGAACAAGGATATAACGACTCAATAATCACACCAACAGCTCTGATACCATTTGATGCGTTTCTTGATTCGTTTGGTCTTAGGTTTAAAACAAGCTTCACTCGTTTGTTTTCGCCTAAGGGTTCTAAATCTGATTTCAAGGCTTCACTCACCTTAATCTCGTGATTTAGGGGTTTTTTGAGGATAGTTTGAATTAGCTTCACTCACTAATTAATCTAACCTCTCTTAAATCAGGTTTCACTCGCCTAATCTAAGGGTTTTTATGTTTAACTTCACTCGTCAAACACAAAGAAAACTTGGAAAGAAACGTTCCAAATTAACAAGCAATAAAGCTTTAATCAACAAAACAAACTTCTTCTTTAATTCAAAGTTTACAACCTTTATTTATAGACTCAAAACTAATTCTAAACCTAATCAAATTAGAAAACTAATCCTAATTAAATTAGAATCCCATTTGACCTAGAAAACCTAAGAAAACCGAAACTTTGATCCCAAGTTCCTAATTCGGATATGACTAAACTAACTAAGTTTAATTCAACTTAGATTAGGTTATTCAATCCTCCTAAAACTCCTAGACACGCCTAAAAACCAAAGTCAAGTCCTAATCCAATTAGGAATTTACTTTGCTAAAACAAGTCCTAATCCAATTAGGAATCTCTTTTGCTAAAGACAAGTCCTAATTCAAATAGGAACTCACTAGACCAAAACAATTCCTAATCAAAATAAAAATCCTAACGCTTAAAACAAGAAAAACCCTTTCAAGTGAAAGGTAAAAACTTGTAAGCCAAAATCTAATCTAAGAAACATTAAAGAAACGGACCAAGAAAGGAAACGTTGAATGCATCCGCATCAAATTAGCTTTGTTGAATGCATATGCCTTTCATTTGATTCAAAAAGCTTTGTTTGAATGTGTCTGACTTTTCATTTGATTCAATTAGTATCGTTGAACGAATTTGACAGTCATTTTATTCAAAAAGCTTTGTTTGAATTACTTAGACTTTCACTTGATTCAATTAGCTTTTTTGAATGCATTTAACTTTTATTTGATTCAAAAAGCTTTGTTCGAATGTGTTTGACTTTCATTTGATTTAAAAAGCTTTGTTTAAATGTGTTTGACTTTTACTTGATTTAATTACTTTTTTTTAATTGCATTTGACTTTCAGTTGATTCAAAAAGATTTGTTTGAATGTGCTTGACTTTCATATGATTCAATTAGCATCGTTGAATGGATTTGACAATCATTTAATTCAAAAAGCTTTGTTTGACTTTCACTTGATTCAAATCGCTATTTTGAATGCATTTGAATTTCATTTGATTGAAAAAGCTTTGTTTGAATGTGTTTGATTTTTATTTGATTAAATTAGCTTTGTTTTGAATGTGATTGACTTTCATTTTGAATCAATTAGCTTTGTTTAATGCATTTGACTTTCATTTAATTCAAAAAGCTTTGTTTGAATGTGTTTGACTTTAATTTGATTCAAATAGCCTTGTTTGAATGATTTTGACTTTCACTTGATTTAATACCTTTTTTGAATGCGTTTGACTTTCATTTGATTTAAATAGCATTTCTTGAATGTGTTTGACTTTCATTTGGTTCAAATAGCTTTGTTTAAATGTGTTTGACATTCATTTGATTCAATTAGCTTTGCTTGAATGTGGTTAACTTTCAATTGAGTCAATTTGCTTTGTTGAATGCATTTGACTTTCATTTGATTCAAAAAGTTTTGTTTGACTGTCATATGATTCAATTAGCCTTGTTGAATGCATTTGACAATCATTTGATTCAAAAAGCTTTGTTTGAATTCTTTGGACTTTTACTTGATTCAATTAGGTTTTTTGAAAGTATTTGACTTTCATATGATTTAATTAGCTTTGTTTGTATGTTTTTGACTTTCATTTGATGCGATTAGCTTTGTCTGAATGTGTTTGACTTTCGTTTGATTTAATTATCTTTTTTAAATGCATTTGACTTCCATTTGATTCAGATAGCATTGTTTGAATGTGTTTGACTTTCATTTGATTCAAATAGCTTTGTTTGAATGTGTTTGCCTTCCATTGGATTTAATTAGCTTTGTTTGAATGTGGTTGACTTTAAATTGATTCAATTTGATCTATTGAATGCATTTGACTTTCATTTGATTCAAAAAGATTTGTTTGAATGTGTTTGACTTTCATATGATTCAATTAGTATCGTTGAATGCATTTGACAATCATTTGATTCAAAAAGCTATGTTTGAATTTGTTTGACTTTCACTTTATTCAATTAGCTTTTTTGAACTCATTTGACTTTCTTTGGATTCAAAAAGCTTTGCTTGAATGTGTTTGAATTTCACTTGATTTAAATTAGCTTTGTTTGAATGTGGTTAACTTTCATTTGATTTAATTAGCTTAGTCTGAATGTGGTTTACTTTCATTTGATTCAATTAGGTTTGTTAGAATGCGGACTTTCGTTTGATTTAATTAAGTTTGTTAGAATGCCATTGACTTTTATTTGATTCAATTAGCTTTGTTAGAATGCCATTGACTTTCATTTGATTCAAGTAGCTTTGTTGAATGCATATGACTTTCATTTGATTCAAAAAGCTTTGTTTGAATGTGTTTGACTTTTATTTGATTCAATTAGCATCGTTGAACGAATTTGACAGTCATTTTATTCAAAAAGCTTTGTTTGAATTACTTAGACTTTCACTTGATTCAATTAGCTTTTTTGAATGTTTTTAACTTTTATTTGATTCAAAAAGCTTTGTTCGAATGTGTTTGACTTTCATTTGATTCAATTAGCTTTGTGGGAATGCACTTAACAATCACTTAACTAAAAAAGCTTTGTTTGAATGTGTTTGACTTTCACTTGATTAAATTAGCTTTTTTGAATGCATTATACTTTTATTTAATTAAAAAAGCTTTGTCCGAATGTGTTTGACTTTCATTTGATGCAATTAGCTTTGTTTGAATGTTTTACTTTCATTTGATTCAATAAGCTTTGTTGAATGCATTTAACTTTCATTTGATTGCTTTGTTTAAATGTGTTTGACTTTCACTTGATTTAATTACTTTTTTTTAATTGCATTTGACTTTCAGTTGATTCAAAATGATTTGTTTGAATGTGCTTGACTTTCATATGATTCAATTAGCATCGTTGAATGGATTTGACAATCATTTGATTCAAAAAGCTTTGTTTGACTTTCACTTGATTCAAAACGCTATTTTGAATGCATTTGAATTTCATTTGATTGAAAAAGCTTTGTTTGAATGTGTTTGATTTTTATTTGATTAAATTAGCTTTGTTTGAATGTGATTGACTTTCATTTGAATCAATTAGCTTTGTTTAATGCATTTGACTTTCATATAATTCAAAAAGCTTTGTTTGAATGTGTTTGACTTTAATTTGATTCAATTAGCTTTGTTTGAATGTGTTTGACTTTCATATGATTCAATTAGCTTTGTGGAAATGCACTTAACAATCACTTAACTAAAAAAGCTTTGTTTGAATGTGTTTTTGACTTTCACTTGATTAAATTAGCTTTTTTTGAATGCATTATACTTTTTATTTAATTAAAAAAGCTTTGTCCGAATGGTTTTGACTTTCATTTGATGTAATTAGCTTTGTTAGAATGTGTTTTACTTTCATTTGATTCATAAGCTTTGTTGAATGCATTTAACTTTCATTTGATTTAAAAAGCTTTGTTTAAATGTGTTTGACTTTCACTTGATTTAATTACTTTTTTTTAATTGCATTTGACTTTCAGTTGATTCAAAAAGATTTGTTTGAATGTGCTTGACTTTCATATGATTCAATTAGCATCGTTGAATGGATTTGACAATCATTTGATTCAAAAAGCTTTGTTTGACTTTCACTTGATTCAAATCGCTATTTTGAATGCATTTGAATTTCATTTGATTGAAAAAGCTTTGTTTGAATGTGTTTGATTTTTATTTGATTAAATTAGCTTTGTTTGAATGTGATTGACTTTCATTTGAATCAATTAGCTTTGTTTAATGCATTTGACTTTCATTTAATTTAAAAAGCTTTGTTTGAATATGTTTGACTTTAATTTGATTCAAATAGCCTTGTTTGAATGATTTTGACTTTCACTTGATTTAAATACCTTTTTGAATGCGTTTGACTTTCATTTGATTCAAATAGCATTTCTTGAATGTGTTTGACTTTCATTTGGTTCAAATAGCTTTGTTTAATGTGTTTGACTTTCATTTGATTCAATTAGCTTTGCTTGAATGTGGTTAACTTTCAATTGAGTCAATTTGCTTTGTTGAATGCATTTGACTTTCATTTGATACAAAAAGTTTTGTTTGACTGTCCATATGATTCAATTAGCCTCGTTGAATGCATTTGACAATCATTTGATTCAAAAAGCTTTGTTTGAATTCATTGGACTTTTACTTGATTCAGTTAGCTTTTTTCAAAGCATTCGACTTTCATATGATTTAATTAGCTTTGTTTGAATGTTTTTTACTTTCATTTGATGCAATTAGCTTTGTCTGAATGTGTTTGACTTTCGTTTGATTTAATTATCTTTTTTGAATGCATTTGACTTTCATTTGATTCAGATAGCATTGTTTGAATGTGTTTGACTTTCATTTGATTCAAATAGCTTTGTTTGAATGTGTTTGCCTTCCATTGGATTTAATTAGCTTTGTTTGAATGTGGTTGACTTTTAATTGATTCAATTTGATCTGTTGAATGCATTTGACTTTTATTTGATTCAAAAAGATTTGTTTGAATGTGTTTTGACTTTCATATGATTCAATTAGTATCGTTGAATGCATTTTACAATCATTTGATTCAAAAATCTATGTTTGAATTTGTTTGACTTTCACTTGATTCAATTAGCTTTTTTGAACTCATTTGACTTTCTTTGGATTCAAAAAGCTTTGTTTGAATGTGTTTGGAATTTCACTTGATTTAAATTAGTTTGTTTGAATGTGGTTAACTTTCATTTGATTTAATTATCTTTGTTTGAATGTGGTTGACTTTCATTTGATTCAATTAGGTTTGTTATAATGCATTGACTTTCGTTTGATTTAATTAAGTTTGTTACAATGCCATTGACTTTCATTTGATTCAATTAGCTTTGTTAGAATGCCATAGACTTTCATTTGATTCAATTAACTTTGTTGAATGCATATGACTTTCATTTGATTCAAAAAGCTTTGTTTGAATGTGTTTGACTTTCATTTTATTTCAAAAAGCTTTGTTTGAATTACTTAAACTTTCACTTCATTCAATTAGCTTTTTTGAATGCATTTAACTTTTATTTGATTCAAAAAGCTTTGTTCGAATGTGTTTGACTTTGATTTGATTCAATTAGCTTTGTGGGAATGCACTTGACAATCACTTAATTAAAAAGCTTTGTTTGAATGTGTTTGACTTTCACTTGATTAAATTAGCTTTTTTGAATTCATTAACTTTTATTTAATTCAAAAAGCTTTGTCCGAATGTGTTTGACTTTCATTTGATGCAATTAGCTTTGTTTGAATGTGTTTTACTTTCATTTGATTCAATAGCTTTGTTGAATGCATTTAACTTTCATTTGATTTAAAAAGCTTTGTTTAAATGTGTTTGACTTTCACTTGATTTAATTACTTTTTTTAATTGCATTTGACTTTCAGTTGATTCAAAAAGATTTGTTTGATGTGCTTGACTTTCATATGATTCAATTAGCATCGTTGAATGGATTTGACAATTCATTTGATTCAAAAAGCTTTGGTTTGACTTTCACTTGATTCAAATCGCTATTTTGAATGCATTTGAATTTAATTTGATTAAAAAGCTTTGTTTGAATGTGTTTGATTTTTATTGATTTAAATTAGCTTTGTTTGAATGTGATTGACTTTCATTTGAATCAATTAGCTTTGTTTAATGCATTTTACTTTCATTTAATTCAAAAGCTTTGTTTGAATATGTTTGACTTTAATTTGATTCAAATAGCCTTGTTTGAATGATTTTGACTTTACTTGATTTAAATACCTTTTTTGAATGCGTTTGACTTTCATTTGATTCAAATAGCATTTCTTGAATGTGTTTGACTTTCATTTGTTCAATAGCTTTGTTTAAATGTGTTTGACTTTCATTTGATTCAATTAGCTTTGCTTGAATGTGGTTAACTTTCAATTGAGTCAATTTGCTTTGTTGAATGCATTTGACTTTCATTTGATACAAAAAGTTTTGTTTGACTGTCATATGATTCAATTAGCCTCGTTGAATGCATTTGACAATCATTTGATTCAAAAAGCTTTGTTTGAATTCTTTGGACTTTTACTTGAATCAATTAGCTTTTTTCAAAGCATTCGACTTTCATATGATTTAATTAGCTTTGTTTGAATGTTTTTTACTTTCATTTGATGCAATTAGCTTTGTCTGAATGTGTTTGACTTTCGTTTGATTTAATTATCTTTTTTGAATGCATTTGACTTTCATTTGATTCAGATAGCATTGTTTGAATGTGTTTGACTTTCATTTGATTCAAATAGCTTTGTTTGAATGTGTTTGCCTTCCATTGGATTTAATTAGCTTTGTTTGAATGTGGTTGACTTTTAATTGATTCAATTTGATCTGTTGAATGCATTTGACTTTCATTTGATTCAAAAGATTTGTTTGAATGTGTTTGACTTTCATATGATTAAATTAGTATCGTTGAATGCATTTGACAATTATTTGATTCAAAAAGCTATGTTTGAATTTGTTTGACTTTCACTTGATTCAATTAGCTTTTTTGAACTCATTTGACTTTCTTTGGATTCAAAAAGCTTTGTTTGAATGTGTTTGAATTTCACTTGATTTAAATTAGTTTGTTTGAATGTGGTTAACTTTCATTTGATTTAATTAGCTTTGTTTGAATGTGGTTGACTTTCATTTGATTCAATTAGGTTTGTTATAATGTCATTGACTTTCGTTTGATTTAATTAAGTTTGTTACAATGCCATTGACTTTCATTTGATTCAATTAGCTTTGTTAGAATGCCATTGACTTTCATTTGATTCAATTATCTTTGTTGAATGCATATGACTTTCATTTGATTCAAAAAGCTTTGTTTGAATGTGTTTGACTTTCATTTTATTCAAAAAGCTTTGTTTGAATTACTTAGACTTTCACTTGATTCAATTAGCTTTTTAAAATGCATTTAACTTTTATTTGATTCAAAAAGCTTTGTTCGAATGTGTTTGACTTTGATTTGATTGAATTAGCTTTGTGGGAATGCACTTGACAATCACTTAATTAAAAAAGCTTTGTTTGAATGTGTTTGACTTTCACTTGATTAAATTAGCTTTTTTGAATTCATTTAACTTTATTTAATTAAAAAAGCTTTGTCCGAATGTGTTGACTTTCATTTGATGCAATTAGCTTTGTTTGAATGTGCTTTACTTTCATTTGATTCAATAAGCTTTGTTGAATGCATTTAACTTTCATTTGATTTAAAAAACTTTGTTTAAATGTGTTTGACTTTCACTTGATTTAATTACTTTTTTTTAATTGCATTTGACTTTCAGTTGATTCAAAAAGATTTGTTTGAATGTGCTTGACTTTCATATGATTCAACTAGCATCGTTGAATGGATTTGACAATCATTTGATTCAAAAAGCTTTGTTTGACTTTCACTTGATTCAAATCGCTATTTTGAATGCATTTGAATTTCATTTGATTAAAAAAGCTTTGTTTGAATGTGTTTGATTTTTATTTGATTAAATTAGCTTTGTTTGAATGTGATTGACTTTCATTTGAATCAATTAGCTTTGTTTAATGCATTTGACTTTCATTTAATTCAAAAAGCTTTGTTTGAATATGTTTGACTTTAATTTGATTCAAATAGCCTTGTTTGAATGATTTTTACTTTCACTTGATTTAAATACCTTTTTTGAATGCGTTTGACTTTCATTTGATTCAAATAGCATTTCTTGAATGTGTTTGACTTTCATTTGGTTCAAATAGCTTTGTTTAAATGTGTTTGACTTTCATTTGATTCAATTAGCTTTGCTTGAATGTGGTTAACTTTCAATTGAGTCAATTTGCTTTTTGAATGCATTTGACTTTCATTTGATACAAAAAGTTTTGTTTGACTGTCATATGATTCAATTAGCCTCGTTGAATGCATTTGACAATCATTTGATTCAAAAAGCTTTGTTTGAATTCTTTGGACTTTTACTTGATTCAGTTAGCTTTTTTCAAAGCATTCGACTTTCATATGATTTAATTAGCTTTGTTTGAATGTTTTTTACTTTCATTTGATGCAATTAGCTTTGTCTGAATGTGTTTGACTTTCGTTTGATTTAATTATCTTTTTTGAATGCATTTGACTTTCATTTGATTCAGATAACATTGTTTGAATGTGTTTGACTTTCATTTGATTCAAATAGCTTTGTTTGAATGTGTTTGCCTTCCATTGGATTTAATTAGCTTTGTTTGAATGTGGTTGACTTTTAATTGATTCAATTTGATCTGTTGAATGCATTTGACTTTCATTTGATTCAAAAAGATTTGTTTGAATGTGTTTAACTTTCATATGATTCAATTAGTATCGTTGAATGCATTTGACAATCATTTGATTCAAAAAGCTATGTTTGAATTTGTTTGACTTTCACTTGATTCAATTAGCTTTTTTTAACTCATTTGACTTTCTTTGGATTCAAAAAGCTTTGTTTGAATGTGTTTGAATTTCACTTGATTTAAATTAGTTTGTTTGAATGTGGTTAACTTTCATTTGATTTAATTAGCTTTGTTTGAATGTGGTTGACTTTCATTTGATTCAATTAGGTTTGTTATAATGCCATTGACTTTCGTTTGATTTAATTAAGTTTGTTACAATGCCATTGACTTTCATTTGATTCAATTAGCTTTGTTAGAATGCCATTGACTTTCATTTGATTCAATTAGCTTTGTTGAATGCATATGACTTTCATTTGATTCAAAAAGCTTTGTTTGAATGTGTTTGACTTTCATTTTATTCAAAAACTTTGTTTGAATTACTTAGACTTTCACTTGATTCAATTAGCTTTTTTGAATGCATTTAACTTTTATTTGATTCAAAAAGCTTTGTTCGAATGTGTTTGACTTTGATTTGATTCAATTAGCTTTGTGGGAATGCACTTGACAATCACTTAATTAAAAAAGCTTTGTTTGAATGTGTTTGACTTTCACTTGATTAAATTAGCTTTTTTGAATTCATTTAACTTTTATTTAATTCAATAAGCTTTGTCCGAATGTGTTTGACTTTCATTTGATGCAATTAGCTTTGTTTGAATGTGTTTTACTTTCATTTGATTCAATAAGCTTTGTTGAATGCATTTAACTTTCATTTGATTTAAAAAACTTTGTTTAAATGTGTTTGACTTTCACTTGATTTAATTACTTTTTTTTTAATTGCATTTGACTTTCAGTTGATTCAAAAAGATTTGTTTGAATGTGCTTGACTTTCATATGATTCAATAGCATCGTTGAATGGATTTGACAATCATTTGATTCAAAAAGCTTTGTTTGACTTTCACTTGATTCAAATCGCTATTTTGAATGCATTTGAATTTCATTTGATTGAAAAAGCTTTGTTTGAATGTGTTTGATTTTTATTTGATTAAATTAGCTTTGTTTGAATGTGATTGACTTTCATTTGAATCAATTAGCTTTGTTTAATGCATTTGACTTTCATTTAATTCAAAAAGCTTTGTTTGAATATGTTTGACTTTAATTTGATTCAAATAGCCTTGTTTGAATGATTTTGACTTTCACTTGATTTAAATACCTTTTTTGAATGCGTTTGACTTTCATTTGATTCAAATAGCATTTCTTGAATGTGTTTGACTTTCATTTGGTTCAAATAGCTTTGTTTAAATGTGTTTGACTTTCATTTGATTCAATTAGCTTTGCTTGAATGTGGTTAACTTTCAATTGAGTCAATTTGCTTTGTTGAATGCATTTGACTTTCATTTGATACAAAAAGTTTTTTTGACTGTCATATGATTCAATTAGCCTCGTTGAATGCATTTGACAATCATTTGATTCAAAAAGCTTTGTTTGAATTCTTTGGACTTTTACTTGATTCAGTTAGCTTTTTTCAAAGCATTCGACTTTCATATGATTTAATTAGCTTTGTTTGAATGTTTTTTACTTTCATTTGATGCAATTAGCTTTGTCTGAATGTGTTTGACTTTCGTTTGATTTAATTATCTTTTTTGAATGCATTTGACTTTCATTTGATTCAGATAGCATTGTTTGAATGTGTTTGACTTTCATTTGATTCAAATAGCTTTGTTTGAATGTGTTTGCCTTCCATTGGATTTAATTAGCTTTGTTTGAATGTGGTTGACTTTTAATTGATTCAATTTGATCTGTTGAATGCATTTGACTTTCATTTGATTCAAAAAGATTTGTTTGAATGTGTTTGACTTTCATATGATTCAATTAGTATCGTTGAATGCATTTGACAATCATTTGATTCAAAAAGCTATGTTTGAATTTGTTTGACTTTCACTTGATTCAATTAGCCTTTTTGAACTCATTTGACTTTCTTTGGATTCAAAAAGCTTTGTTTGAATGTGTTTGAATTTCACTTGATTTAAATTAGTTTGTTTGAATGTGGTTAACTTTCATTTGATTTAATTAGCTTTGTTTGAATGTGGTTGACTTTCATTTGATTCAATTAGGTTTGTTATAATGCCATTGACTTTCGTTTGATTTAATTAAGTTTGTTACAATGCCATTGACTTTCATTTGATTCAATTAGCTTTTTTAGAATGCCATTGAATTTCATTTGATTCAATTAGCTTTGTTGAATGCATATGACTTTCATTTGATTCAAAAAGCTTTGTTTGAATGTGTTTGACTTTCATTTTATTCAAAAACCTTTGTTTGAATTACTTAGACTTTCACTTGATTCAATTAGCTTTTTTGAATGCATTTAACTTTTATTTGATTCAAAAAGCTTTGTTCGAATGTGTTTGACTTTGATTTGATTCAATTAGCTTTGTGGGAATGCACTTGACAATCACTTAATTAAAAAAGCTTTGTTTGAATGTGTTTGACTTTCACTTGATTAAATTAGCTTTTTTGAATTCATTTAACTTTTATTTAATTAAAAAAGCTTTGTCCGAATGTGTTTGACTTTCATTTGATGCAATTATCTTTGTTTGAATGTGTTTTACTTTCATTTGATTCAATAAGCTTTGTTGAATGCATTTAACTTTCATTTGATTTAAAAAGCTTTGTTTAAATGTGTTTGACTTTCACTTGATTTAATTACTTTTTTTAATTGCATTTGACTTTCAGTTGATTCAAAAAGATTTGTTTGAATAAGCTTGACTTTCATATGATTCAATTAGCATCGTTGAATGGATTTGACAATCATTTGATTCAAAAAGCTTTGTTTGACTTTCACTTGATTCAAATCGCTATTTTAATGCATTTGAATTTCATTTTATTAAAAAAGCGTTGTTTGAATGTGTTTGATTTTTATTTGATTAAATTAGCTTTGTTTGAATGTGATTGACTTTCATTTGAATCAATTAGCTTTGTTTAATGCATTTGACTTTCATTTAATTCAAAAAGCTTTGTTTGAATATGTTTGACTTTAATTTGATTCAAATAGCCTTGTTTGAATGATTTTGACTTTCACTTGATTTAAATACCTTTTTTGAATGTGTTTGACTTTCATTTGATTCAAATAGCATTTCTTGAATGTGTTTGACTTTCATTTGGTTTCAAATAGCTTTGTTTTAATGTGTTTGACTTTCATTTGATTCAATTAGCTTTGCTTGAATGTGGTTAACTTTCAATTGAGTCAATTTGCTTTGTTGAATGCATTTGACTTTCATTTGATACAAAAAGTTTTGTTTGACTATCATATGATTCAATTAGCCTCGTTGAATGCATTTGACAATCATTTGATTCAAAAAGCTTTGTTTGAATTCTTTGGACTTTTACTTGATTCAATTAGCTTTTTTCAAAGCATTCGACTTTCATATGATTTAATTAGCTTTGTTTGAATGTTTTTTACTTTCATTTGATGCAATTTAGCTTTGTCTGAATGTGTTTGACTTTCGTTTGATTTAATTATCTTTTTTGAATGCATTTGACTTTCATTTGATTCAGATAGCATTGTTTGAATGTGTTTGACTTTCATTTGATTCAAATAGCTTTGTTTGAATGTGTTTGCCTTCCATTGGATTTAATTAGCTTTGTTTGAATGTGGTTGACTTTTAATTGATTCAATTTGATCTGTTGAATGCATTTGACTTTCATTTGATTCAAAAAGATTTGTTTGAATGTGTTTGACTTTCATATGATTCAATTTAGTATCGTTGAATGCATTTGACAATCATTTGATTCAAAAAGCTATGTTTGAATTTGTTTGACTTTCACTTGATTCAATTAGCTTTTTTGAACTCATTTGACTTTCTTTGGATTCAAAAAGCTTTGTTTGAATGTGTTTGAATTTCACTTGATTTAAATTAGTTTGTTTGAATGTGGTTAACTTTCATTTGATTTAATTAGCTTTTTTGAATGTGGTTGACTTTCATTTGATTCAATTAGGTTTGTTATAATGCCATGACTTTCGTTTGATTTTTAAGTTTGTTACAATGCCATTGACTTTCATTTGATTTAATTAGCTTTGTTAGAATGCCATTGACTTTCATTTGATTCAATTAGCTTTGTTGAATGCATATGACTTTCATTTGATTCAAAAAGCTTTGTTTGAATGTGTTTGACTTTCTTTTTATTCAAAAAGCTTTGTTTGAATTACTTAGACTTTCACTTGATTCAATTAGCTTTTTTGAATGCATTTAACTTTTATTTGATTCAAAAAGCTTTGTTCGAATGTGTTTGACTTTCATTTGATTCAATTAGCTTTGTGGGAATGCACTTGACAATCACTTAAATAAAAAAGCTTTGTTTGAATGTGTTTGACTTTCACTTGATTAAATTAGCTTTTTTGAATGCATTTAACTTTTATTTAATTAAAAAAGCTTTGTCCGAATGTGTTTGACTTTCATTTGATGCAATTAGCTTTGTTTGAATGTGTTTTACTTTCATTTGATTCAATAAGCTTTGTTGAATGCATTTAACTTTCATTTGATTTAAAAAGCTTTGTTTAAATGTGTTTGACTTTCACTTGATTTAATTACTTTTTTTAAATTGCATTTGACTTTCAGTTGATTCAAAAAGATTTGTTTGAATGTGCTTGACTTTCATATGATTCAATTAGCATCGTTGAATGGATTTGACAATCATTTGATTCAAAAAGCTTTGTTTGACTTTCACTTGATTCAAATCGCTATTTTGAATGCATTTGAATTTCATTTGATTGAAAAAGCTTTGTTTGAATGTGTTTGATTTTTATTTGATTAAATTAGCTTTGTTTGAATGTGATTGACTTTCATTTGAATCAATTAGCTTTGTTTAATGCATTTGACTTTCATTTAATTCAAAAAGCTTT
>NW_018744359.1:0-16551 GCF_001683475.1 Chenopodium quinoa | reverse complement strand
AAAGAGAGAAATGGAAATGACATTCTTACCCTCGACGCGTGCTTCACTCCTATAGTGCTCGGACTTCAAAGCCTTAGCTTCGCAAGCGCGAGAGCCTCCGATGGAGTCCACCCTCGAGACCCGACCCGAACGGCCTCTACCTCGGAGGTTAGTCGGGGCTAGACCAAGATAAAACTAGAGTATTACGAACTTAGAGGTTTTCTCACCTAAAGGGAGATGCCTCATTGAGTTCAACTCAAGTTAATTTCCAAATGCCCAAAAATTGGGTATTTATAAGGAAATGCAACTTGTCATCCCATTCATGACCAATGTGGGATAATTGCATTTCCACTAACTTATTTAAATCAAAAATAAATTAGAAACCAATGCAATAAACAATCAACAAGTGGCAATAGGAGGACAGGGAGAAGGTGAGGACCAAATCGGAACACCAAGCATGTGGTAGGTTGGCAGCGTGCCTTGGCTGCCAAGGCTGCCAGCTAGCGCCTGGTACCAAGGCTGGGCAGCTTGGCTAGCCAGCCAGCACACTGATGCATAGCCAAGCATGCGTGCTGCTAGTGAGCCACGCATGCTGCTGTTGCTGGGCAGGCCCTAGCTCGCTGCTGCTTGGCGCACTGCTGGGTGCTGTCATACGAAGGCACACGCACATAGTGCAAGCACGCACAGCGTGCTGCTACGCTAGCAAGCACGCACAACACATTGCGATGGCTGGTGCTGCTTGGCAAGCATGCACGCAGGCATAGCACAAGCACGCATAGCGATGCTAGCGAGGCCCAGCACTTATGTGCTGCTGCTGGCCTTGCGACGCTATGGCAGGGCTGCTATGTGCGAGGCACAAGCATGCTAGCACGCCTAGCGCGGCAGCGATGCTAGCGTTGCCACACCAGCTAGCTAGCCCGCGCTGCTAGCATGCGATACTAGCATGCATGCGCTGCTAGCAAGCTCGGTATGGTGCGTGGCCTAGGCTAGCCTAGCATTCGCATGGCTAGGCCAATGCGAGGCTACGGCTTAACACACACTTGTTGCTTGTTGATTTTTCTCGTCTTGTTGAATTCTAAATTCGACTCGACTCGCGACGCTCGGTTTCGACGCTCTAAGCTCGATATCCGACGTCTTTGTTCGTAATACTCTAATGACTCATCTAATCCTTCGGATTGATTCATCGTCTCGGATCGGTTACTCGATTGGGTGTGACCCGAAGGGTTCAGTCGAGATTAAGTTGTAATATTAATTACACATTAATATATACTGATCGGAAGCGACCTCCACCTAGGCATTCCGATCATTTGACCTCACTGAAGAATTAGCTTTCTAATAATTCAGAACCCTCTATCGGAATAATACACTTGTTGGAAGGACACCATTCCTTTCAATCTCCCACTTGTCCTTCCAGACAAGTGTGCAATTAGTGTATAGTCGTTTTCCTATGTCGCTTAATGTCTCTTCATCAACTATAAGGTAAGATTATTCGTCATCCTTATTACGTTCAGAAGTGTTTCTTGATTCCCGAGTTCGACTGTCAATAAGAAGATGATTTCTAAAATCCATCTGAGCACGACCATGCATTTTTACTGTAAGTTTCTCTTACTAAGAGGACCTAGTCGCCTGAGTGTTGTCGTTATAATCCCCATTTACGGCAGACGTTTGACAACATCAAAACGACTAGTACTCAAACAAGAGAACTTGCAATACTCATGGTCGAGGAAGAAGGTTCCGATAGCTATAATGAGAAATATACTTATGACGATTTTTAAATCTCTTAAAGTACTCTCATAGGTCGATCCGGTACAGTTCCAAACTAGTACCTATGAAAATGATTTATGACTATCATGTCCTCGTAGCACAACAAACGGTGCTATAAAATAATTCTACACACTAATCTCAAGTGGTCATTAATTGTCCATCATTTTAAATGACCTTTGATTAGGGATAATTTTCGATTGTGATATTCAATGTTCACTTAACAGGTGTTTCTTTATCCAAGACATGGTCTTGATACCCTTTTTTGAATATTCTCATTAATCGAATGGACTCATTATTTAATTCTAAACCACAATTAAATAGTTTGTGAAATTTTATTAGTAAAATTTTTATTCCACCATGAAACTTCCAAACGTTTCATCTTATGATAAATGGTTTTTTCCCAAATGTTTTAAGATTAACACTCTCCACAAAAACATTTATAGAATCACACCCATATTTAATATGCTTGATTTCTTTCATGCAATCTGGTGAATGTTGTCGTTCACTTATTGCATAGGTGTAGCTATGATTACATTGGCAAATCTTAGCATCTTCATTATCGAACAATTTCATAATAAGATGATAAAATTTTAAGAGTGTTATGGATCAATATGTGATTTAGGATTTATCGTCCAACTGATGGCTCTCACTCATTTTCATGACTTGAGATCTTTTTAACTTGACAACCTACAATCAATGTTCGACAATGAACTTTTCCATTGAACACTTTTCTTATTATTGCCTTCCAGGCAGCAATATTCTCAACATATATTTTAGTAAACAATCTGATTGTGCTTTGCTCGGATTTCATTTCGAACGGGCTCACATGATTTGGGAGACCCTAATCACTTGTGATTTTGGAAATTTACCTTAAATTTCCGCACATTATATCATGGATGCGCGTCCATTGTTACCATTCTCAAGCCACGACGCTTCTAGCTCGTGCTTATAAACGATCTTCCTTATTAAGGATCTAATCCTTGCTAAGGATGTGGTTACTAACATCAATTCTCAAATTACACTTGTTTCCATGCATCAAGAACTTATGCCTTTTACTTATCAAAGTACTTTGTGATTTTTTCTTGATCATAATCTAACGAATTCATCAATTAGATTAAACTGATTGGTATTTTATACTTCTCATGCTCTAATCATATAAGTTGAGTGACGACTCCATATCATAGCATACATGATGGTTTTAATTGCAGAATTATTCCCAATATGTTCCATTCATGTGACCTTTTAGCTCATCTATTTTAACTGAGTCTTGCTAAACTGTTTGCTACGTGATACGGTTGAAAGTCCTCTACTAGAGTCTTTCTTGTTTGACTTAGTATTTGGCCCAGCTTAAACTTAGTTCAAACATTTACTTAGTTTTATACATATGAGTCAAAAACCTTTTCAAGTCCTTCATGTTTAACACAAGTAAATTCCACTACTCGTTTAAACATTTCATTACGTCTATCCAATAGATCTTAATTCCCACTATGTACTAAGTATCACCTTTTTGCTTGGTCCATTGTCGAAAATCCTTTCAAATCTATGCATTTAGCATTTGATGGTCATTTCACAATAGAGTTCATAAAATTCTTGTTGGACCATACAAGATTGACTCTTGCTCCCATAAGCTTCTTGTTTATAAGAATCTCTATGATTTCTCCACAAGTCAAACCTTTTATTAACTTTATGAGAATACATGTTCCAATTCCGACATGTAATGCTTCACTTAATCCCACAATGGATTTCTTGAGCTTTGCTTTCTAGCATTATTTAGAATTACAAAACCCTTAAACTATTTCCATAGTCTCTTCCAAAATCCAATTTTAGGAAGGCGGTTTCGTATTTTGCCATATTTCATATGCGCAATTTTTGCTAGAAAATCACAAAAGACTTAAGCGTTTCTGATTGGTGAGTAGGTTTATATTAAAATCATCGCCATGAATAAATTGTATCCTTTTCAACCTATCTAGATTTGTATGCACTATGCATTTCACATTTGTGAGTTTTTCTTCTTAAAAACTTATTTGCGATTGATGGGTGTTTTCACCCTTCATGCAAATTAATCAAGTTCCAAACATGATTTACAAACATGGAGTCTATTTTGGATTTTATGCCTCTAAACATGATTTGGAATTTTGGATTTGTCGTAGCTGATTTTTAAGACACTATTCCCTCACCATCCAATGGTGAATAGTATGCTTGTAAGTCTTAGGTTTTATTTCCAACTTAATGGATATTGATAGAATTCAATCCAAGCCTTTGGTGAATTCTATACCTATACGGGTAATTGCATCAAAAATTGAGTTTCAAGGTGCTTTTAAAGCCCTTTGATTATATTGATCTTACTCAACTTGTAATGTTTTTTTGAGTATTGAATTCTCATTTAAGGCACTTGTAAAATCCTTTGAGAATTCTTGATCAATCATTCTCATGAAGCCCTTCTAAAGTCTTCGGAGATTCTCAGTTCTAATTTGTTGCTAATCTCGATGGTCATCGAGTTCATTTTCCTCCCACATGTCGTTTTGGAAATGTGTTACTTTCCAGAAAGACACACTTAGAGAAACAAATACTATGTTCGCAATTAGGTTGTGGAGGTAATGCCCGTAGTCTCACTTGTATACTTACAAAGAGACATGTATATTGTCTTTAGGTAAAAGTTCGTTTAAAAACAAACAATTAGCTCCTTCTCGAGCTACCTTAGCCCTTATTTAGCCACTTAGCTCCCACTGAGCCAATCAACTCCCACTGAGCTAAGAGCCCTAGACATATACTTGAAAAGACGCTAGAAACTATTTCTATCCATAATTAAATATGGTGTCCTTTCATAGTTTCGACAATTTTGTTTAGTGTAACATTAGTCATTTGTGCAAATCTTTAAGAATTTTTTTGGAAGGGATGTGATCCATCATCGTTCGAGCCATTTCCAAATGGAATCGAGGTCTCCGTTAAGACGTACTATATTCTTTGTGGAGCTCAATATGAAATTTTCAATTTCATAAGATTGATATGATCACTCTTGGCTCAAGCAAATATCGCCCGATCTAATCTAGACGTTTTGATATCTTGCCAAGTCGATTCTATACTTCATTGAACATTTAGCTACTCAAGGTCCAGTTTGTTCACATTTGATGAATGTAGCAACATTCTTTCAAATTCTTGTGAGACGTTGAAGTAATGGAATCCTCTTTAGCTTTTGGAGTCAATTATCTATGCCAAGCACAATAGCTCCTTTCTTTGTCGATTTCAACAAGTAAGACTTGCTTGTAATAGAACGATTCCAAACCGATCAACTATC
Organism: Chenopodium quinoa; assembly: GCF_001683475.1. Lineage (NCBI taxonomy): Eukaryota > Viridiplantae > Streptophyta > Magnoliopsida > Caryophyllales > Amaranthaceae > Chenopodium > Chenopodium quinoa. The sequence continues at coordinate 11,513 of NW_018744359.1, read as the reverse complement.
AAGAGTCTATCTAATAGAGCCTTGAGTATGTTCTTATCGATGTAACATTGCTAAAGATGTTTGGAACACAAATCATGTTCATGTTTAGAATGCATGCTACGCATGCTAGCTACTCGCTGGCGCTGGCAACAAGTGGCTGGCTGGCTGGGCTTGCTGCCTCACTGTCCAGCAGCACGCCACTACTACAAATCCCGTCCTTTTGAGATGCTTTTTTCCATTATTTACGACACGGAAAAGCGTCTCTAATTTTTTTAAAGCGTCGAGAAAGAGTGAGTCGAGAAATTCGCGATGCTTTTTTCGTGTCACAAATCTCGACCCCATTTTATGTCCCAATATTTTGAGACGTATTTAAGTGTCTTAAATATCGACGCTTATTAATGTCTAATAAAATATACTAACCGTCGAGAATTTCGGTATTCAAGCGCCACCATCAAATTTCTAGACGCTTTTTCCCGTCTATATTGTCGACGTTGTTTTTAATCGCAAAATAAATTGAGAACGTTTTTAATGTCCACACAAAATAATGGCGGGAAATTTTTAAAACTAATTAAAGCAAAATATGTTGACAAGAAAAAGCGTCTAGATTTATTTATTTATTTATTTTATTATATATATATATGGTAAATAATATTATATTACCAAGAGAAATGCAAAGCAGCAAAAAATCACAAACACCAATGAGCCAAACGGTTTAACACTCAAGATCACCAAACAAAATAAAACAAACCAGCGAAATAAAACGAAAAACCAAACCCAGATAAAAAAACAATAATTAAGCTTAAAAACAGTCGCAAACACAATAATAAACCAAAATAACAAAACACCAAAACCAAAATCAGATAAAAAAAAGGTTGAACTAAGTAGGAGGAGTAGGCAACATCAACAAAACCAGCTACAGCAACAAGGTATATGTATAGCAAAAGCAAGGAGGAGTAGCCCCAGAATAGACCAAAACCAACAGCCTAGTAACACAAAGCAACTGAGCACAGGAGCATCAACAAAACCGAAAAAAAAACAGCAACCCAAAGCAACTGAGTAGGTAACATCATCAAAACCAGCTCCTGCTAACACAAAGCAACTGAGCACATGCAACCTCAACAAAACCAGCATGCAGCTGCTAACACCAACAAAGGCAACATCAACAAAAAAAAAAACAACAACCCAGTAACTGAGCAGGTAGCATCAACAAAACCAGCATCCTGCTAACACAAAACAATTGAGCACATGCAACCTCAACAAAACCAGCAGCCTGCACAGGCAGCATCAACAAAACAAAAAAAAACAAAAAAACAGCAGCCCCAAAGCACAGGCAGCATCAAAACCAGTAAGCCTGCTAACAAAACCATCAGCCAGCACCTAATGCATTCACCAAAAGTAAACCAAGCAACTAGAAGCTCAAAGCATAAAAAGCAAAAAGCAGAGCAGTTCAGCAGCATCATCCCAGAGAAGTAGCAATCATAAAACAAGTATATATATATATCATGTCCAAAATGTCATCATTATTATTACATATATCAATCGCCAACTAAATTAAAAGTTATATTGAAGCCTACATAAGTTAACTACTAACTAACTATAAAGAAATGAAGGTGCATAGTAGGCTAATTTCCATCTTTTGTAGTTTTTCCTTATTGTCCTTTTGCATTCATAACCTTCAAAAAGAAAAAAAAAAAATTACCTGATGGTTGACAACTTTAATATATGAAAATGATTGTTATTCTTAAATTTTATAAGTATAGATAGAAAAATTACCTAATGGTTTGTCACTCCCTAGACTGATTGGCATAGTTAAGAAGTTCTGTTGAACCCTTCCATCATTAACTCCACCAACAATTTGAGAAAAACTATCCGATAAGGGTTTTAAGAAGAATATTATTCTCTTGTACTTGGTCTTTTAGCTTTTCATTTTCCTTCTCGAGTGCTTCATTTTTTTATGCAAAGTAGACATTTCTTCCTTCACATTACTATCCATTACCACGGTCCTTTGGTTTAATTTTTCTAGAACCGTCCTTCATTAGCAAAGCATGCACCCCGTTAATGTCGCTCTTTCGAACCCCAAGTCCATAACCTGTAGGACGATGAGGGATCTCTCCACCATGCATGGTCAGCTCAAAGGCTTCATCTTCAAGTTCTTATTGGGACTTAGTAGGGTTTATCAACCTCAATTGTTCAACTTTAGCTTTCGCATCATAGTTTTCCACCTTGATGTATGACAAATATGACACTCAATTTCATTAGCAAATTCCCCCCAATATAACATGGCAATTATTTGGACATGCATGGATTTTTTCATATCCTAATCCCAAGTCTTTGATTATTTTCATCCTTTCATAGTAAGATGATGGAAACTCTTGAATATGGGGAATGCGTCATTTAGAAGTTCAATCAATTTATTAAATGACTCAGCAGACCAATGAAACATACATTTAAGGTGAAACAGATGTAAGAGAAATGATAACTTTGAGAAAGTAGTACAACCCTCATATAGACCCTCGTTAGAAGCTTCCATGAGACGTTTATACTTTTCCATTTCTTCATTAATGTTAGTTAAAGGCATTTAATCATCTACCTCACAATGAAAATCAAACTCTTCATGCATGTCATATGAACCTTCCTCATCAAAATTCGTTTCATTGGATGATGGGGCTTGGAATTCATTAGTGGATTGTGGAATGTGAACCCCGAAAGCCGCTCTTAGTAAGCCCAAACATATCATCTCGATCTACTTCCTTCCCATGATCACTAGGGGGCTTTAAGGTTTTACTCCCTTCATCCTCACAATGGAAAATCCATTTTCTATAATTCTTATAAAAACCGTTAAATAAAATATGGCCTCCTACTTCTTCTAAAAGATGCCATTTATTTAACTTGCACTTATTACATGGGCATTTGGTTTTTTCCATCAATAAGACTCTCCTTAGCAATCTCTAAGAATTTCATGTAACCCTCATAATAGGCAGATTTTCCTTTTGGTAAATCAATCCAACTAGTATCCATATCTACAATGAAATTCATAATAAAATTTAGTATTTAATAATTATTAATAAGTATCAATAATAAGCTGACAATAATTTGGTAATAAATATTATAAATGTTATAATTAAGAAGAGTGTAACAACATATTCCATCACTTAGGTTATTTTTTAGCACTGTTAGTAAATACTTTACAAGGTTTCCCTTCTATAAGCTTTTATATGATGTTATCATTGTGGTTGGAGACAAAATGCAAACAAAAGTGATCAAACATAATAATACATGGAAGCATTCATAAAAAAATAGATACATACACGTATTAATTTAATATAATTAATAAGCACATAGATAAGACATAATGAATTATATATAATATACTACCTCAGTAGTAATCTACAACTTAATTACTTACATTTTTCATATATGATCAATATCATAAATTGAGCTAAAACTATTTTGGGAGGGTTATCTACCATACATATGACACGAAAATATAATTATACAATTATATGACATATAAGATAATTTAGGAATTTGGGTAGTTACCTCGGCCAACTCGCTAAGTGCAGCAACTATCACAATTAGAACAATTTTTAGATAAGCTCCTCCTCTGTCACCTATTAAACACAAAAACACAACTTCAAATTTTAAGATATGTCATAAATATTAGCCTATTGGCTTTAAGATTTATATATATTTTTTACATAAGTCAAACTTGTACGATTTAATATAACCTATATAGTAAATGGGAATCTATCAAACTATTCATAATATAATAAAGCTATAATAAGTTTGGATGCAATATGAATAGAAATCTTATAAAAAATACGGTTAAAAAAACTTGGAATCATTAGTTTACTAATAGATAAATAAAGAGTTATGTATAATAATCTAACGTCTTCAAAAGTTGTAGCTATGATTCTTGGCCTTGAATCACTGAAGAATGATAAAGAACTCTAAGCAACGTTAAAGTTTACTTGATTCCTATTAAAACTAAACTGAAAGTAATACAAGTATATAGATAAGCCTACAAGCTTTCTGATTAGGAATAGTTGGAGCCTGCAAGCCTTGAATGGACTAAGAAATTCGATGGAACATAATCGATGTTAATAATGAATGGCTAGATTCTGGTTTATCTAGCATATAGACACATGACTCCGAATCGCAGGCAAACAATGGATTATGGATAGCATCATTGACGGCACATACATGGCACAAGATAGGCATACAAATAAGATGCAGGCATACAACCACTAAAACCACCCATTAGTCACAAGTTGTATAGATTTTCACACACTAGTGTAAACAACAAAGCACCTTAAGTAACAACTTGCAGATACAAATTGAAAAGTGCAGAATTGAGAATGACAACAATCTAAAACTACCTTTCAGGTAGTCCTACTAACATTGTATTGCAAAAATAAACTCGGTATCATAAGCCTAACTACGACAGTGCAACCAGTCACTTCACAGAAGTAGCCAACAATTGGCAATAATTCACAAGTGCATGGATTAATTGTACCTAGCATAAGACCTTTCTCAATCTGCCTTCCTTCAAAAGTTATGAACAATCTGCCTATTTTCAGAGTAGTAGAACTCAACTAAGATTTATTTTCTGTACACATATCAGCATATAAAATGTTATAGAATCCAATTATAAAATGCAACTTACTGCAAGAGGCCATGACGAAATCAGTGAGATAAGAATTAAGGTAGCAATAAGTTTTTTTTTTTTCTTTTATTGAGAATTGCTAAGAGAGAGCATCAAGTTGCTGCCAAATAACATTAAACCAAATTTTCTTTGTGCGTATGACAAGTAACCGTAATTTAATAAAAAATTTCTATGTATATCATGAGTAGTATAAAAATCACAATTCTTGCTATAATTAACCTCAAAACTTGACCCCAAATGGAAGACCAAAATTGCAGTAAAATAGGCAAGCAAAATGAAGTAAAGTGGCTGTGGTGAATGGTGATGGTACCCATTTGAACCAGCACCTCCATCTCTCTCATCTCGTAACCTCCTATGGATTACCAGTTCATTATTACTCAACACGTATAAATCTCCTTTCAAGAATCACAACTTATAAAAACTTTCAACCAGAAACCCCAAATAAAATTAAAATTTGACAAAATTAATACAAAAAATCAACAATTCAATAAACATAATCAACAAAACAAATACCAATCAGTAATAAAAAGTATTATATAAAAAAAATTAATTAGACCATGACCTGTGATATTAATTCTTCACTTCTCTGCGTTAGCCATTTCGAAATCCCATTAGCAAAAAGAATTCCCATAGATGCAATGAATAAACAAAAATTTAGATTAAGCAACGTAATTCGAGTGAATGATATATCAACCAAAACCTACGAAATTGATGCCTATAACAAGGAGATTACCGAAAATTAAAAGATAATATTGAAGAGAGAAACAAAAATTCAATAGTTTCAAGTGGTTTAAGAGATTAGATGAGAGCGATTGTGAGCAAGCAAAGAAGAGTTAGGGTTCAATTCCATCGTTGTACTGTTTATTTTTATAATGGGGATTGGGGAGCTAAAGGGTTTTTATTTTTTATTTCTTCTGTCTATTGTATATGTACATGGCGGTTTTCTTTTTTTCTTTCTTTTTTTTTTGGTTTAATTTAGCCCGCTTTTTTTTTTTCTGAAATTTTTAAGTCCCGGGATATGGAATGTGTCACGTGCAAATCACTTATCTTTTTTTCGACGCTTTTATGTGTCGAGATCCAATGGTGACGCTTAAAAGCGTCGAAAAAACACGGAAATTAATTTTTTTGGCTAACGCTCGATACCTAGCGTCGAGCAAATAGCGTCCAAAAACTAAGGGATTTGTAGTAGTGCGCACAAGCATCCTTCAGCAGCCTTGGCCACGCATCCAGCATCAGCCTGCAACATGCCTCGCCACACACAGCAGCAACACCTCAAGGCACAGCACCCCTGTGCGCACCTAAGGCAGCCACAAGTGGCCAGGCCTTGGTGGCGCTTGGGTGTTGTTGCCTCAATTTACGTGCCTTTTCTCGGGAGTTTAATCCCGTTGTACGTGTGACATAAAATTAATTCTAAATTTAGTTTAGAATCAATTTAGGGCAAAATGAAATTGAAACAAGTGCAACTTAATTAAATTCAATTTTAATGGTGCACAAGCCTAAATCATCAAAAATTACTTTTGAAATAATTTAGGCCTTTCTTTATGCTACAAAAATTGAAGGGCTACACTCATAATTAATTTAATCAAATGTAAATTAATAATGAGATTTGACAAAATTAAAGGGGCTGGAAAAATAAACCCTTTCATCCAATGAAATATTTCCAACTTTAGCTTGTGTATAAATGAAAAAATTACATCTTCCAATATGAAGATTAATCAAAATTCAATCACAAGTTTTGAACTTTAAGGACTTTAATCAACACAAAAATGATTAAATCCAAAAATTAATTCAAATGGAATTTAGCAATCACAGTTCCAACCAAACAAACAATTAATGATTAGATCTTTGAAATATTTGGGGCTTCAAAAATTACAAGTTCACCATAAACATTCACAGTTGAAGCAATTAATTTACAACAATGTGAAAAATTCAAGTTTATGTGAAAAATGAGCACACCAAATTAAGCACCAACTATGACTTCATAAACATGCTTAATGAGGTTTATAATTGCAGTAGAGTAGGGATGCAACCATACGTTTAATCTACCTTCAACATGCAATAATTAATCAAGGTTAAAAGATTTAAATTTTTTTGTCAAAAACGAAAAACCCCTTGAAAAAACATATTTCTGGGTGGCTTTTGGCTTCTGGACAACCCAAAGGATCAGAAACGATTTTAGAACATTGATTCCACCCAAAAATCACTATTTTTGAGTCGAAATCTAGGTTCGTCAACCAAAATTAGAAAAATACAAGATTAAAACTAATTAAAACGAGCTTCTAATCCAATAAGAAAGCACAACTAGAAATTTAAATCAATTTTAAATCACCTTTGATTAGGGGATTTTTATCCACCAAGCGCCGTTTGACAAGTGGACCAACCAGGTTCCGCCACGCGTCCTCCGCGGACCACTTAAGACACGCCACGTGTCCACCCATGCCAAATGGGACAACCGGCCATCAAGGCCCATTTCAGTCTAGAAGCCCGTTCGGCCCTAGGTTTACCTTAAACCTAGAGAGTTGCACGCTTCCCAAGGCTATAAATACTCGATTAATCCTCATTAATCGAGGGACGGAATAATTAACAGAACAGACCGAATACATTACGGAACACACTAATAACCGGCTGATCTCGCTAGCAAAGCAGATTACCTACATTAAATACTCTCACCTAGAGAGACCTTATTACTTTAAATTCTGTATTAATTACTCCTTAATCAGGTACTAACTTGACCGTTGGAGGCGGAGCTCTCAGGAGTCTCCGTTATTTTGCAGGTACAGGCGTCCGGTTTCCAGTCTCGGAATTGTAACTCTCCCGCAGGACATCAGAAAAACCCCGAAACATTTGGCGCCGTCTGTGGGGAGAGTACTTCAGAGATGGCATCCAAGTCTGTACCGACCCCAGAAGAGAGGCGTCCCCTAGACGACCCTCAAGTTCAGTCGGACCATGATACCGAAAGTGAATTTGAAGTTGAAACTCATACAGCTCCAGACGGGACCCTAAGGGCCCGCCGTACCCGTCATACTGAAATAAGGGAACGGGAGTATCTTCAAACAGGAAGCGAGCCAGCAGGCGCACCGCTTGCTCGGCAACAGCCGACTGATGGGTCTGCTCCGATCACAAGGAACGAACTCATGACCTTCATGAGGGATTCAAGGGAGAGATCCAAGAGTTTGATCAACAAAAAACCGCCTGCTTCAGTCAAAGAGCAGGCGGCCAAAAAATCTTCCACTTCACTGAAGAGGAAGCCAGTTCAAGGGCGAGAGGCGACTCCCCATCCTAAATCTAAGAAGCGGGAGCCGTCTGCTCTTGATTTCACAAAATTCCGTTATCCTACGGGAAATAGGAAACCGATTCGTCATATTCAGGCGGACGGGTCAAAGCAAACGTTCACAGATGCTCGGCACCTGCTAGAGCAGAAGAGGAGTGACCGACTATCAGAGTCGGCTTCTACTTTCAAATTTTCAGGACAGTTTGCGAAATGCCTCGATGAGGCCAACTCAGTCGTACCATGAGAGTCAGTCAGGCGGCACCTCCCGACAGTCTGGCTTTCATAGTGCGCAGGCCGGTACCAAATTTGCCATTTGTGCCGCAACAACAATATTTTATGCAGCCACCTCCATTTGGTGGACCTGCAGCAAAAAAACGTCCAACCTATGGACTGGCAGCTACGGCTGCTTAGACTTGGTGAACAGCCGTCGGCCTTCTCCAAGGAAATTACTGAAGCCGCTCAGCCGGCCAAAGTAAAAATGTTTTAGTAGGCGCCTATGATGGCACTACTAACCCGGAAGACCATCTGATGGCATTCACCAACCTGATGTACCTTCAAGGGTTGGATGATCCCACTTGGTGCAAGTGTTTCCCAGCAACTCTCAAGGGAATTGCACAGCAATGGTTCGGCAACCTGCCGACTGGTTGTGTAAACAGTTTCAGGACGCTTGCTTACTTATTTGCCTCCAACTTTGCAATGAACATCCCTGCGAAGAAAACGACCCTTGATTTGGGAACAATTCAGCAGGGCGAAAAGGAGGGGCTTCGTTCCTACATCAGGCGGTTCAACCTGATGAGAATACAGATTCAAGGGTTACCGGATGAGGTAGCTTATACTGACTTTTTTAGAGGTCTCAAAGACGGGTCTACCTTCAAATTTGATTTAGTTCGAAAAAGGGTGGCGACTCTTCAAGAGGCCTTGATTGAAGCAGAAGCCTATATACAGGCGACTGATCTGTGTACAATGAAACAGTCGGACGGGAAGAGGTTCGACAATAGAGAAGGACGACAGAAACAGTCGTCCAACAAAGATGAAAAAAGAAAAGGGGTCTGGGCGGCTGATTCCTCTAAACAGCCGGCCAAGAAGAAAAAGGAATTCAAACCATACTCCCCAAAGTATGTGTTTAACAAGGATAACCAGTTTATCCTAAAAGAAATAAAGGGACGGCTCTCAATTGAGAAACCGCTCCCCATGAAGGGTTCTGCGAGCAACCGGAACCAAGACAAAATCTGTGCTTATCATGATGACATTGGTCATCACACCAACGACTGCATTAGTCTCATGCGGTACCTAGACCGCTTGGCTGATCAAGGTGATCTTGACACTTATGTCAAGAAATCTACGGGGAATACTTCCTCAAAAAAGCAGTCGGCCAAAAAGAATCAACAGGCCGACAGTTCCGATACTGATGATGCAGTCGTCTACACCATTGCAGGCGGCTTCTCAGGAGGCGGCCCACTATTAGGGGCAACAAAGATAATATAAGGCGGTTAGATGTAAATTCCGTTCACCAAGAACGACCGTCCAAATATAACATTTCCTGAGATTGTCATCACTGAAGAGGATCTAGGAGGAATAAGGGGGCCGCATGACGACCCTCTCGTTATTGAATGTAAAGTGGCCAACCAGAGAGTTGGTCGAATCCTCATAGATACTGGGAGCTCTTCAGATCTCATCAGCAGCAAATGTCTGTCAAAACTGAAATATCAGACGGACTGCATACATCCGGCCTCCCACCCTTTAATAGGGTTTGGAGGAGGAGTCGTCCACCCACTGGGACGAGTTGATCTACCCGTCCGCCTGGGCGAAAAAGGGGAAGGACGACACATGGTAGTCCGATTCCTAGTTGTAGAGGAACTCTCTGCCTACAACATGATTCTGGGTCGCCCAACCCTGAATAGTGCCAAGGCTGTTATAATCCCGTCACTTATGCTGCTTAAGTTTGAAAGGGACAATGGAACAGTCGGCTCCCTAAGGGGAGATCAGAGGATGGCCCGAGAGTGCTATCTCTCGGATGTCAAACCCACTGCTAAGGCCACTGGGTCAAGTGGAGAAAAAAAGACCTTGACAATGTCAAGGAAAGTGCGCCTGTTCAAGAAACAGGCGACAGAAAAAGAAAGGCGTCCCAGACAGAGTCCGCCAGAAAGGCAAGGAAAATAGACGCCTGTTCTGATTCACAACTGATAGTCAGTACAATGGCGAATACGAAGCAACACATCCGGCCATGATCAAATATTTACAGGCGGTCCGACAAGCAGTCGGCTCCCTTGAGAATTTCCATCTGATCCAAGTACCGAGATCAGAAAACAACCAGGCAGATGCACTCTCGAAATTAGCATCATCCGCCTCCTCCGATACTCCTCGAACTGTGTTTTGGGAAGTAATGGAGAAGAGAAGCATCGAGGAAAATCCTATTGGAATTCTAGACAGAAGCTCAACCTGGATGGATTCAATCAGGGCATATCTGACAAACGGTACACTGCCGGATGATCCTCAACAGGCGGCATCACTGAAAAAACGAGCCTCCTGTTTTGAAATGATACAGGGGGAACTGCACAAGAGGGGGCACCTTCAACCCTTCTTAAAGTGTGTTACTCCTGAAAAGGGACGAGATACTAGATGATCTTCACTCTGGTTTCTGTGCTTCCCATATAGGTGGTAGGATGCTTGCTCAAAGGGCAAGGCGGCAGGGCTACTTTTGGCCTACTTTGGAAGCAGATGCAATGGGATGGTGAAAAATGTGACAAGTGCCAAAGGTTTGGCAAATTAATTCACCGTCCGGCTACTGACCTCACTACCATTCACAGCCCACTACCGTTTGCTAAGTGGGGCACGGACATTCTGGGTCCATATACGCCTGCTACAGGCGGCAGAAGGTATATACTTGTTGCCGTTGACTACTAAATGGTAGCGGAGGCTGTAAAGGGAATCAAGACGAAAGATGTAATTTCATTCATTTGGAAAAACGTCATCACTCGGTTCGGGGTTCCCATGTCTATGGTTTTTGATAATGGTCCCCAATTTGAGACGCCTGTTCTCAAAAGCTGGTTGGGAGACCAAGGAATTGGACATTACTTTGCATCTGTCGGCCGTCCACAAGCAAACGGCCAGGTAGAAGCCTTTAATAAAATCATCTCAGACGGTCTCAAGAAAAAATTGAACGAGCAGGCGGCCTATGGGCAGATGAACTACCACGTGTTCTTTGGGCCATTAGGACGACTGAAAAAGGGGCGACTGGAGAAACTCCATTCCTCCTAACTTATGGTGCAGAAGCTGTTCTTCCAATAGAACACTACGAGCCGACTCTTCGAGTAATGCTATATGACGAAGAGGCAAACTGGGAAGCTATGCGCCTGGCATTAGACTCACTTCCTGAAAAGAGGGGCAATGCTGTTTTGCGCCATGAAATCTACCGCCTGAGAATGACTAGATCATACAACAAGAAAGTGCACAGGCGTCCACTCAAAGTAGGGGACTTTGTACTTAGAAAAAATGGAAGCAGTTGGTAGGGCTAACGAGTCTGGCAAACTAACTCCCAACTGGGAAGGACCCTACCGAATCTATGCGGAAGTCAGGGACGGTACCTACCGTCTGGAA
>NW_018744358.1:0-38778 GCF_001683475.1 Chenopodium quinoa | reverse complement strand
TGAAAGTGTTTTACTTTCGTTTGATTTAATTATCTTTTTGAATGCATTTGACTTTCATTTGATTCAGATAGCATTGTTTGAATGAATGTGTTTGACTTTCATTTGATTCAAATAGCTTTGTTTGAATGTGTTTGCCTTCCATTGGATTTAATTATCTTTGTTTGAATGTGGTTAATTTTAATTGATTCAATTTGATCTGTTGAATGCATTTGACTTTCATTTGATTCAAAAAGATTTGTTTGAATGTGTTTGACTTTCAAATGATTCAATCAGTATCGTTGAATGCATTTGACAATCATTTGATTCAAAAAGCTATGTTTGAATTTTTTTGACTTTCACTTGATTCAATTAGCTTTTTTAAACTCATTTGACTTTCTTGGGATTCAAAAAGCTTTATTTGAATGTGTTTGAATTTAACTTGATTTAAATTAGCCTTGTTTGAATGTGGTTAACTTTCATTTGATTTAATTAGCTATGTCTGAATGTGGTTGACTTTCATTTGATTCAATTAGGTTTGTTAGAATGTCATTGACTTTCGTTTGATTTAATTAAGTTTGTTAGAATGCCATTGACTTTCATTTGATTCAATTAGCTTTGTTAGAATGCCATTGAATTTCATTTGATTCAATTAGCTTTGTTTGAATGTGTTTGACTCTCATTTGATTCAATTAGCATCGTTGAACGCATTTGACAGTCATTTGATTCAAAAAGCTTTGTTTGAATTACCTAGACTTTCACTTGATTCATTTAGCTTTTTTGAATGGATTTAACTTTCATTTGATTTAAAAAGCTTTGTTTAAATGTGTTTGACTTTCACTTGATTTAATTACTTTTTTTTTAATTGCATTTGACTTTCAGTTGATTCAAAAAGATTTGTTTGAATGTGCTTGACTTTCATATGATTCAATTAGCATCGTTGAATGGATTTGACAATCAATTGATTCAAAAAGCTTTGTTTGACTTTCACTTGATTCAAATCGCTATTTTGAGTGCATTTGAATTTCATTTGATTGAAAAAGCTTTGTTTGAATGTGTTTGATTTTTATTTGATTAAATTAGCTTTGTTTGAATGTGATTGACTTTCATTTGAATCAATTAGCTTTTTTTAATGCATTTGACTTTCATTTAATTCAAAAAGCTTTGTTTGAATGTGTTTGACTTTAATTTGATTCAAATAGCTTTGTTTGAATGATTTTGACTTTCACTTGATTTAAATATCTTTTTTGAATGCGTTTGACTTTCATCTGATTCAAATAGCATTTCTTGAATGTGTTTGACTTTCATTTGGTTCAAATAGCTTTGTTTAAATGTGTTTGACTTTCATTTGATTCAATTAGCTTTGCTTGAATGTGGTTAACTTTCAATTGAGTCAATTTGCTTTGTTGAATGCATTTGACTTTCATTTGATTCAAAAAGTTTTGTTTGAATGTCATATGATTCAATTAGCCTCGTTGAATGCATTTGACAATCATTTGATTCAAAAAGCTTTGTTTGAATTCTTTGGACTTTTACTTGATTCAATTAGCTTTTTTCAAAGCATTCCACTTTCATATGATTTAATTAGCTTTGTTTGAATGTTTTTGACTTTCATTTGATGCAATTAGCTTTGTCTGAATGTGTTTGACTTTAGTTTGATTTAATTATCTTTTTGAATGCATTTGACTTTCATTTGATTCAGATAGCATTGTTTGAATGTGTTTGACTTTAATTTGATTCAAATAGCTTTGTTTGAATGTGTTTGCCTTCCATTGGATTTAATTAGCTTTGTTTGAATGTGGTTGACTTTTAATTGATTCAATTTGATTTGTTGCATGCATTTGACTTTCATTTGATTCAAAAAGATTTGTTTGAATGTGTTTGACTTTCATATGATTCAATTAGTATCGTTGAATGCATTTGACAATCATTTTATTCAAAAAGCTATGTTTGAATTTGTTTTGACTTTCACTTGATTCAATTAGCTTTTTTGAACTCATTTGACTTTCTTTGGATTCAAAAAGCTTTGTTTGAATGTTTTTTGAATTTCACTTGATTTAAATTAGCTTTGTTTGAATGTGGTTAACTTTCATTTGATTTAATTAGTTTTGTCTGAATGTGGTTGACTTTCATTTGATTCAATTAGGTTTGTTAGAATGTCATTGACTTTAGTTTGATTTAATTAGGTTTGTTAGAATGCCATTGAATTTCATTTGATTCAATTAGCTTTGTTGAATGCATATGACTTTCATTTGATTCAAAAAGCTTTGTTTGAATGTGTTTGACTTTCATTTGATTCAATTAGCATCGTTGAATGCATTTGACAGTCATTTAATTCAAAAAGCTTTGTTTGGATTACCTAGACTTTCACTTGATTCAATTAGCTTTTTCGAATGGATTTAACTTTCATTTGATTTAAAAAGCTTTGTTTAAATGTGTTTGACTTTCACTTGATTTAATTACTTTTTTTTAATTGCATTTGACTTTCAGTTGATTCAAAAAGATTTGTTTGAATGTGCTTGACTTTCATATGATTCAATTAGCATCGTTGAATGGATTTGACAATCATTTGATTCAAAAAGCTTTGTTTGACTTTCACTTGATTCAAATCGCTATTTTGAATGCATTTGAATTTTATTTGATTGAAAAAGCTTTGTTTGAATGTGTTTGATTTTTATTTGATTAAATTAGCTTTGTTTGAATGTGATTGACTTTCATTTGAATCAATTAGCTTTGTTTAATGCATTTGACTTTCATTTAATTAAAAAAGCTTTGTTTGAATGTGTTTGACTTTAATTTGATTCAAATAGCTTTGTTTGATTGATTTTGACTTTCACTTGATTTAAATACCTTTTTTGAATGCATTTGACTTTCATCTGATTCAAATAGCATTTCTTGAATGTGTTTGACTTTCATTTGTTTCAAATAGCTTTGTTTAAATGTGTTAGACTTTCATTTGATTCAATTAGCTTTGCTTGAATGTGGTTAACTTTCAATTGAGTCAATTTGCTTCGTTGAATGCATTTGACTTTCATTTGATTTTAAAAGTTTTGTTTGACTGTCATATGATTCAATTAGCTTCGTTGAATGCATTTGACAATCATTTGAATCAAAAAGCTTTGTTTGAATTCTTTGGACTTTTACTTGATTCAATTAGCTTTTTTCAAAGCATTTGACTTCCATATGATTTAATTAGCTTTGTTTGAATGTTTTTTACTTTCATTTGATGCAATTAGCTTTGTCTGAATGTGTTTTACTTTCGTTTGATTTAATTATCTTTTTTGAATGCATTTAACTTTCATTTGATTCAGATAGCATTGTTTGAATGTGTTTGACTTTCATTTGATTCAAATAGCTTTGTTTGAATGTGTTTGCCTTCCATTGGATTTAATTAGCTTTGTTTGAATGTGGTTGACTTTTAATTGATTCAATTTGATTTGTTGAATGCATTTGACTTTCATTTGATTCAAAAAGATTTGTTTGAATGTGTTTGACTTTCATATGATTCAATTAGTATCGTTGAATGCATTTGACAATCATTTTATTCAAAAAGCTATGTTTGAATTTGTTTGACTTTCACTTGATTCAATTAGCTTTTTTGAACTCATTTGACTTTCTTTGGATTCAAAAAGCTTTGTTTGAAAGTTTTTGAATTTCACTTGATTTAAATTAGCTTTGTTTGAATGTGGTTAACTTTCATTTGATTTAATTAGTTTTGTCTGAATGTGGTCGACTTTCATTTGATTCAATTAGGTTTGTTAGAATGTCATTGACTTTAGTTTGATTTAATTAGGTTTGTTAGAATGCCATTGAATTTCATTTGATTCAATAGCTTTGTTGAATGCATATGACTTTCATTTGATTCAAAAAGCTTTGTTTGAATGTATTTGACTCTCATTTGATTCAATTAGCATCGTTGAAAGCATTTGACAGTCATTTGATTCAAAAAGCTTTGTTTGAATTACCTAGACTTTCACTTGATTAATTAGCTTTTTTGAATGGATTTAACTTTCATTTGATTTAAAAAGCTTTGTTTAAATGTGTTTGACTTTCACTTGATTTAATTACTTTTTTTTAATTGCATTTGACTTTCAGGTTATTCAAAAAGATTTGTTTGAATGTGCTTGACTTTCATATGATTCAATTAGCATCGTTGAATGGATTTGACAATCATTTGATTCAAAAACCTTTGTTTGACTTTCACTTGATTCAAATCGCTATTTTGAATGCATTTGAAATTCATTTGATTGAAAAAGCTTTGTTTGAATGTGTTTGATTTTTATTTGATTAAATTAGCTTTGTTTAAATGTGATTGACTTTCATTTGAATCAATTAGCTTTGTTTAATGCATTTGACTTTCATTTAGTTCAAAAAGCTTTATTTGAATGTGTTTGACTTTAATTTGATTCAAATAGCTTTGTTTGAATGATTTTGACTTTCACTTGATTTAAATACCTTTTTTGAATGCGTTTGACTTTCATCTGATTCAAATAGCATTTCTTTAATGTGTTTAACTTTCATTTGGTTCAAATAGCTTTGTTTAAATGTGTTTAACTTTCATTTGATTCAATTTGCTTTGCTTAAATGTGGTTAACTTTCAATTGAGTCAATTTGCTTTTTTGAATACATTTGACTTTCATTTGATTCAAAAAGTTTTGTTTGACTATCATATATTCAATTAGCCTCGTTGAATACATTTTACAATCATTTGATTCAAAAAGCTTTTTTGAATTCTTTGGACTTTTACTTGATTCAATTAGCTTTCTTCAAAGCATTTGACTTTCATATGATTTAATTATCTTTGTTTGAATGTTTTTTTACTTTCATTTGATGCAATTAAGTTTGTCTGAATGTGTTTGACTTTTGTTTGATTTAATTATCTTTTTTGAATGCATTTGACTTTCATTTGATTCAGATAGCATTATTTGAATGTGTTTGACTTTCATTTGATTCAAATAGTTTTATTTAAATGTGTTTGCCTTCCATTGAATTTAATTAGCTTTGTTTGAATGTGGTTGACTTTTAATTGATTCAATTTGATCTGTTGAATGCATTTGACTTTCATTTGATTCAAAAAGATTTTTTTTGAATGTGTTTGACTTTCATATGATTCAATTAGTATCGTTGAATGCATTTGACAATCATTTGATTCAAAAAGCTATGTTTGAATTTGTTTGACTTTCACTTGATTCAATTAACTTTTTTGAAATCATTTGACTTTCTTTTGATTCAAAAAGCTTTTTTTGAATGTGTTTGATTTTCACTTGATTTAATATGCTTTGTTTGAATGTGGTTAACTTTCATTTGATTCAATTAGCTTTGTTTAAATGTGATTGACTTTCATTTGATTCAATTAGGTTTATTAGAATGCCATTAACTTTCGTTTGATTTAATTAGTTTGTTAGAATGCCATTAACTTTCATTTGATTCAATTAGTTTTGTTGAATGCATATGACTTTCATTTGATTCAAAAAGCTTTGTTTGAATATGTTTGACTCTCATTTGATTCAATTAGCATCGTTGAACGCATTTGACAGTCATTTGATTCAAAAGATTTGTTTGAATTACCTAGAATTTCACTTGATTAAATTAGCTTTTTTGAATAGATTTAACTTTCATTTGATTTAAAAAGCTTTGTTTAAATGTGTTTGACTTTCACTTGATTTAATTACTTTTTTTTAATTGCATTTGACTTTCAAGGTTATCCAAAAAGATTTGTTTAAATGTGCTTGACTTTCCTATGATTCAATTAGCATCGTTGAATGGATTTGACAATCATTTGATTCAAAAAGCTTTGTTTGACTTTCACTTGATTCAAATCGCTATTTTGAATGCATTTGCATTTCATTTGATTGAAAAAGCTTTGTTTGAATGTGTTTGATTTTTATTTGATTAAATTAGCTTTGTTTGAATGTGATTGACTTTCATTTGAATCAATTAGCTTTGTTTAATGCATTTGACTTTCATTTAATTCAAAAAGCTTTTGTTTTGAATGTGTTTGACTTTAATTTGATTCAAATAGCTTTGTTTGAAATGAATTTTTCTTTCACTTGATTTAAATACCTTTTTTGAATGCGTTTGACTTTCATCTGATTCAAATAGCATTTCTTGAATGTGTTTGACTTTCATTTGGTTCAAATAGCTTTGTTTAAATGTGTTTAACTTTCATTTGATTCAATTAGCTTGCTTGAATGTGGTTAACTTTCAATTGAGTCAATTTGCTTTGTTGAATGCATTTGACTTTCATTTGATTCAAAAAGTTTTGTTTGACTGTCATATGATTCAATTATCCTCGTTGAATGCATTTGACAATCATTTGATTCAAAAAAGCTTTGTTTGAATTCTTTGGACTTTTACTTGATTCAATTAGCTTTTTCAAAGCATTTAACTTTCAATATGATTTAATTAGCTTTGTTTGAATGTTTTTGACTTTCATTTGATGCAATTAGCTTTGTCTGAATGTGTTTGACTTTTGTTTGATTTAATTATCTTTTTTGAATCCATTTGACTTTCATTTGATTCAGATAGCATTGTTTGAATGTGTTTGACTTTCATTTGATTCAAATAGCTTTGTTTGAATGTGTTTGCCTTCCATTGGATTTAATTAGCTTTGTTTGAATGTGGTTGACTTTTAATTGATTCAATTTGATCTTTGAATGCATTTGACTTTCATTTGATTCAAAAAGATTTTTTTGAATGTGTTTGACTTTCATATGATTCAATTAGTATCGTTGAATGCATTTGACAATCATTTGATTCAAAAAGCTATGTTTGAATTTGTTTCACTTTCACTTGATTTCAATTAGCTTTTTTTGAAATCATTTGACTTTCTTTTTGATTCAAAAAGCTTTTTTGAATGTGTTTGATTTTCACTTGATTTAATATGCTTTGTTTGAATGTGGTTTAACTTTTCATTTATTCAATTAGCTTTGTTTGAATGTGGTTGACTTTCATTTGATTCAATTAGCATCGTTGAACGCATTTGACAGTCATTTGATTCAAAAAGCTTTGTTTGAATTACCTAGACTTTCACTTGATTCAATTAGCTTTTTTTGAATGGATTTAACTTTCATTTGATTTAAAAAGCTTTGTTTAAATGTGTTTGACTTTCACTTGATTTAATTACTTTTTTTTAACTGCATTTGACTTTCAGTTTTTTCAAAAAGATTTGTTTGAATGTGCTTGCCTTTCATATGATTCAATTAGCATCGTTGAACGGATTTGACAATCATTTGATTCAAAAAGCTTTGTTTGACTTTCACTTGATTCAAATCGCTATTTTGAATGCATTTGAATTTCATTTGATTGAAAAAGCTTTGTTTGAATGTGTTTGATTTTTATTAGATTAAATTAGCTTTGTTTGAATGTGATTGACTTTCATTTGAATCAATTAGCTTTGTTTAATGCATTTGACTTTCATTTAATTCAAAAAGCTTTGTTTGAATGTGTT
Organism: Chenopodium quinoa; assembly: GCF_001683475.1. NCBI lineage: Eukaryota > Viridiplantae > Streptophyta > Magnoliopsida > Caryophyllales > Amaranthaceae > Chenopodium > Chenopodium quinoa. The sequence goes on along the minus strand of NW_018744358.1, from coordinate 31,352 downwards.
TGACTTTAATTTGATTCAAATAGCTTTGTTTGAATGATTTTGACTTTCACTTGATTTAAATACCTTTTTTGAATGCGTTTGACTTTCATCAGATTCAAATAATTTCTTGAATGAGTTTGACTTTCATTTGGTTCAAATAGCTTTGTTTAAATGTGTTTGAATTTCACTTGATTTAAATTAGCCTTGTTTGAATGTGGTTAACTTTCATTTGATTTAATTAGCTATGTCTGAATGTGGTTGACTTTCATTTGATTCAATTAGGTTTGTTAGAATGTCATTGACTTTCGTTTGATTTAATTAAGTTTGTTAGAATGCCATTGACTTTCATTTGATTCAATTAGCTTTGTTAGAATGCCATTGAATTTCATTTGATTCAATTAGCTTTGTTTGAATGTGTTTGACTCTCATTTGATTCAATTAGCATCGTTGAACGCATTTGACAGTCATTTGATTCAAAAAGCTTTGTTTGAATTACCTAGACTTTCACTTGATTCATTAGCTTTTTTGAATGGATTTAACTTTCATTTGATTTTAAAAAGCTTTGTTTAAATGTGTTTGACTTTCACTTGATTTAATTACTTTTTTTTAATTGCATTTGACTTTCAGGTTATTCAAAAAAGATTGTGTTGAATGTGCTTGACTTTCATATGATTCAATTAGCATCGTTGAATGGATTTGACAATCATTTGATTCAAAAACTTTGTTTGACTTTCACTTGATTCAATCGCTATTTTGAATGCATTTGAATTTCATTTGATTGAAAAAGCTTTGTTTGAATGTGTTTGATTTTTATTTGATTAAATTAGCTTTGTTTAAATGTGATTGACTTTCATTTGAATCAATTAGCTTTGTTTAATGCATTTGACTTTCATTTAGTTCAAAAAGCTTTATTTGAATGTGTTTGACTTTAATTTGATTCAAATAGCTTTGTTTGAATGATTTGACTTTTCACTTGATTTAAATACCTTTTTTGAATGCGTTTGACTTTCATCTGATTCAAATAGCATTTCTTTAATGTGTTTAACTTTCATTTGGTTCAAATAGCTTTGTTTAAATGTGTTTAACTTTCATTTGATTCAATTTGCTTTGCTTAAATGTGGTTAACTTTCAATTGAGTCAATTTGCTTTTTTGAATACATTTGACTTTCATTTGATTCAAAAAGTTTTGTTTGACTATCATAATATTCAATTAGCCTCGTTGAATACATTTTACAATCATTTGATTCAAAAAGCTTTTTTTGAATTCTTTGGACTTTTACTTGATTCAATTAGCTTTCTTCAAAGCATTTTGACTTTCATATGATTTAATTATCTTTGTTTGAATGTTTTTTACTTTCATTTGATGCAATTAAGTTTGTCTGAATGTGTTTGACTTTTGTTTGATTTAATTATCTTTTTTGAATGCATTTGACTTTCATTTGATTCAGATAGCATTATTTGAATGTGTTTGACTTTCATTTGATTCAAATAGTTTTATTTAAATGTGTTTGCCTTCCATTGAATTTAATTAGCTTTGTTTGAATGTGGTTGACTTTTAATTGATTCAATTTGATCTGTTGAATGCATTTGACTTTCATTTGATTCAAAAAGATTTTTTTGAATGTGTTTGACTTTCATATGATTCAATTAGTATCGTTGAATGCATTTGACAATCATTTGATTCAAAAAGCTATGTTTGAATTTGTTTGACTTTCACTTGATTCAATTAACTTTTTTGAAATCATTTGACTTTCTTTTGATTCAAAAAGCTTTTTTTGAATGTGTTTGATTTTCACTTGATTTAATATGCTTTGTTTGAATGTGGTTAACTTTCATTTGATTCAATTAGCTTTGTTTAAATGTGGTTGACTTTCATTTGATTCAATTAGGTTTGTTAGAATGTTAACTTTCGTTTGATTTAATTAGGTTTGTTAGAATGCCATTAACTTTCATTTGATTCAATTAGTTTTTTGTTGAATGCATATGACTTTCATTTGATTCAAAAAGCTTTGTTTGAATATGTTTGACTCTCATTTGATTCAATTAGCATCGTTGAACGCATTTGACAGTCATTTGATTCAAAAAGATTTGTTTGAATTACCTAGAATTTCACTTGATTAAATTAGCTTTTTTGAATAGATTTAACTTTCATTTGATTTAAAAAGCTTTGTTTAAATGTGTTTGACTTTCACTTGATTTAATTACTTTTTTTTAATTGCATTTGACTTTCAAGTTATCCAAAAAGATTTGTTTAAATGTGCTTGACTTTCCTATGATTCAATTAGCATCGTTGAATGGATTTGACAATCATTTGATTCAAAAAGCTTTGTTTGACTTTCACTTGATTCAAATCGCTATTTTGAATGCATTTGCATTTCATTTGATTGAAAAAGCTTTGTTTGAATGTGTTTGATTTTTATTTGATTAAATTAGCTTTGTTTGAATGTGATTGACTTTCATTTGAATCAATTAGCTTTGTTTAATGCATTTGACTTTCATTTAATTCAAAAAGCTTTGTTTGAATGTGTTTGACTTTAATTTGATTCAAATAGCTTTGTTTGAATGATTTGTCTTCACTTGATTTAAATACCTTTTTTGAATGCGTTTGACTTTCATCTGATTCAAATAGCATTTCTTGAATGTGTTTGACTTTCATTTGGTTCAAATAGCTTTGTTTAAATGTGTTTAACTTTCATTTGATTCAATTAGCTTTGCTTGAATGTGGTTAACTTTCAATTGAGTCAATTTGCTTTGTTGAATGCATTTGACTTTCATTTGATTCAAAAAGTTTTGTTTGACTGTCATATGATTCAATTATCCTCGTTGAATGCATTTGACAATCATTTGATTCAAAAAGCTTTGTTTGAATTCTTTGGACTTTTACTTGATTCAATTAGCTTTTTCAAAGCATTTAACTTTCATATGATTTAATTAGCTTTGTTTGAATGTTTTTGACTTTCATTTGATGCAATTAGCTTTGTCTGAATGTGTTTGACTTTTGTTTGATTTAATTATCTTTTTTGAATCATTTGACTTTCATTTGATTCAGATAGCATTGTTTGAATGTGTTTGACTTTCATTTGATTCAAATAGCTTTGTTTGAATGTGTTTGCCTTCCATTGGATTTAATTAGCTTTGTTTGAATGTGGTTGACTTTTAATTGATTCAATTTGATCTTTTGAATGCATTTGACTTTCATTTGATTCAAAAAGATTTTTTTGAATGTGTTTGACTTTCATATGATTCAATTAGTATCGTTGAATGCATTTGACAATCATTTGATTCAAAAAGCTATGTTTGAATTTGTTTGACTTTCACTTGATTTAATTAGCTTTTTTGAAATCATTTGACTTTCTTTTGATTCAAAAAGCTTTTTTTGAATGTGTTTGATTTTCACTTGATTTAATATGCTTTGTTTGAATGTGGTTAACTTTCATTTTATTCAATTAGCTTTGTTTGAATGTGGTTGACTTTCATTTGATTCAATTAGCATCGTTGAACGCATTTGACAGTCATTTGATTCAAAAAGCTTTGTTTGAATTACCTAGACTTTCACTTGATTCAATTAGCTTTTTTGAATGGATTTAACTTTCATTTGATTTAAAAGCTTTGTTTAAATGTGTTTTGACTTTCACTTGATTTAATTACTTTTTTTTAACTGCATTTGACTTTCAGTTTTTTTCAAAAAGATTTGTTTGAATGTGCTTGCCTTTCATATGATTCAATTAGCATCGTTGAACGGATTTGACAATCATTTGATTCAAAAAGCTTTGTTTGACTTTCACTTGATTCAAATCGCTATTTTGAATGCATTTGAATTTCATTTGATTGAAAAAGCTTTGTTTGAATGTGTTTGATTTTTATTAGATTAAATTAGCTTTGTTTGAATGTGATTGACTTTCATTTGAATCAATTAGCTTTGTTTAATGCATTTGACTTTCATTTAATTCAAAAAGCTTTGTTTGAATGTGTTTGACTTTATTTGATTCAAATAGCTTTGTTTGAATGATTTTGACTTTCACTTGATTTAAATACCTTTTTTGAATGCGTTTGACTTTCATCAGATTCAAATAGCATTTCTTGAATGAGTTTGACTTCATTTGGTTCAAATAGCTTTGTTTAAATGTGTTTGAATTTCACTTGATTTAAATTAGCTTTTTGAATGTGGTTAACTTTCATTTGATTTAATTAGCTATGTCTGAATGTGGTTGACTTTCATTTGATTCAATTAGGTTTGTTAGAATGTCATTGACTTTCGTTTGATTTAATTAAGTTTGTTAGAATGCATTGACTTTCATTTGATTCAATTAGCTTTGTTGAATGCATTGAATTTCATTTGATTCAATTAGCTTTGTTTGAATGTGTTTGACTCTCATTTGATTCAATTAGCATCGTTGAACGCATTTGACAGTCATTTGATTCAAAAAGCTTTGTTTGAATTACCTAGACTTTCACTTGATTCAATTAGCTTTTTTGAATGGATTTAACTTTCATTTGATTTAAAAAGCTTTGTTTAAATGTGTTTGACTTTCACTTGATTTAATTACTTTTTTTTAATTGCATTTGACTTTCATTTGATTCAAAAAGATTTGTTTGAATGTGCTTGACTTTCATATGATTCAATTAGCATCGTTGAATGGATTTGACAATCATTTGATTCAAAAAGCTTTGTTTGACTTTCACTTGATTCAAATCGCTATTTTGAATGCATTTGCATTTCATTTGATTGAAAAAGCTTTGTTTGAATGTGTTTGATTTTTATTTGATTAAATTAGCTTTGTTTGAATGTGATTGACTTTTATTTGAATCAATTAGCTTTGTTTAATGCATTTGACTTTCATTTAATTCAAAAAGCTTTGTTTGAATGTGTTTGACTTTAATTAGATTCAAATAGCTTTGTTTGAATGATTTTGATTTCACTTGATTTAAATACCTTTTTTGAATGCGTTTGACTTTCATCTGATTCAAATAGCATTTCTTGAATGTGTTTGACTTTCATTTGGTTCAAATAGCTTTGTTTAAATGTGTTTGACTTTCATTTGATTCAATTAGCTTTGCTTGAATGTGGTTAACTTTCAATTGAGTCAATTTGCATTGTTGAATGCATTTGACTTTCATTTGATTCAAAAAGTTTTGTTTTACTGTCATATGATTCAATTAGCCTCGTTGAATGCATTTGACAATCATTTGATTCAAAAAGCTTTGTTTGAATTCTTTGGACTTTTAGTTGATTCAATTAGCTTTTTTGAAAGCATTTGACTTTCATATAATTTAATTAGCTTTGTTTGAATGTTTTTTACTTTCATTTGATGCAATTAGCTTTGTCTGAATGTGTTTGACTTTCGTTTGATTTAATTATCTTTTTTGAATGCATTTGACTTTCATTTGATTCAGATAGCATTGTTTGAATGTGTTTGACTTTCATTTGATTCAAATAGCTTTGTTTGAATGTGTTTGCCTTCCATTGGATTTAATTAGCTTTGTTTGAATGTGGTTGACTTTTAATTGATTCAATTTGATCTGTTGAATGCATTTGACTTTCATTTTATTCAAAAAGATTTGTTTGAATGTGTTTGACTTTCATATGATTCAATTAGTATCGTTGAATACATTTGACAATCATTTGATTCAAAAAGCTATGTTTGAATTTGTTTGACTTTCACTTGATTCAATTAGCTTTTTTGAACTCATTTGACTTTCTTTGGATTCAAAAAGCTTTGTTTGAATGTGTTTGAATTTCACTTGATTTAAATTAGCTTTGTTTGAATGTGGTTAACTTTCATTTGATTTAATTAGCTTTGTCTGAATGTGGTTGACTTTCATTTGATTCAATTAGGTTTGTTAGAATGCCATTGACTTTCGTTTGAATTAATTAAGTTTGTTAGAATGCCATTGACTTTTCATTTGATTCAATTAGCTTTGTTAGAATCAAATTGACTTTCATTTGATTCAATTAGCTTTGTTGAATGCATTTGACTTTCATTTGATTCAAAAAGCTTTGTTTGAATGTGTTTGACTTTCATTTGATTCAATTAGCATCGTTGAACGAATTAGACAGTCATTGTATTCAAAAAGCTTTGTTTAAATTAATCACTTGATTCAATTAGCTTTTTTGAATGCATTTAACTTTTATTTGATTCAAAAAGCTTTGTTCGAATGTGTTTGACTTTCATTTGATTCAATTAGCTTTGTGGGAATGCACTTGACAATCACTTAACTAAAAAAGCTTTGTTTGAATGTGTTTGACTTTCACTTGATTAAATTAGCTTTTTTGAATGCATTTAACTTTTATTTAATTAAAAAAGCTTTGTCTCAATGTGTTTGACTTTAATTTGATGCAATTAGCTTTTTTTGAATGTGTTTTACTTTCATTTGATTCTATAAGCTTTGTTGCATGCATTTAACTTTCACTTGATTTAATTACTTTTTTTTAATTGCATTTGACTTTCAGTTGATTCAAAAAGATTTGTTTGAATGTGCTTGACTTTTATATGATTCAATTAACATCGTTGAATGGGTTTGACAATCATTTGATTCAAAAAGCTTTGTTTGACATTCACTTGATTCAAATCGCTATTTTGAATGCATTTGAAATTCATTTGATTGAAAAAGCTTTGTTTGAATGTGTTTGATTTTCATTTGATTAAATTAGCTTTCTTTGAATGTGATTGACTTTCATTTGAATCAATTAGCTTTGTTTAATGCATTTGAGTTTCATTTAATTCAAAAAGCTTTGTTTGAATGTGTTTGACTTTAATTTGATTCAATTAGCTTTGTTTGAATGTGGTTGACATTTAATTGATTCAATTTGATCTGTTGAATGTATTTGACTTTCATTTGATTCAAAAAGATTTGTTTGAATGTGTTTGACTTTCATATGATTCAATTAGTATCGTTGAATGCATTTGACAATCATTTGATTCAAAAAGCTATGTTTGATTTTGTTTGACTTTCACTTGATTCAATTAGCTTTTTTGAAATCATTTGACTTTCTTTTGATTCAAAAAGCTTTGTTTGAATGTGTTTGATTTTCACTTGATTTAATATGCTTTGTTTGAATGTGGTTAACTTTCATTTGATTCAATGAGCTTTGTTTGAATGTGGTTGACTTTCATTTGATTCAATTAGGTTTGTTAGAATGCCATTGACTTTCGTTTGATTTAATTAGGTTTGTTAGAATGCCTTTGACTTTCATTTGATTCAATTAGCTTTGTTGAATGCATATGACTTTCATTTGATTCAAAAAGCTTTGTTTGAATGTGTTTGACTCTCATTTGATTCAATTAGCATTGTTGAACGCATTTGACAGTCATTTGATTCAAAAAGCTTTGTTTGAATTACCTAGACTTTCACTTGATTCAATTAGCTTTTTTGAATGGATTTAACTTTCATTTGATTTAAAAAAGCTTTGTTTAAATGTGTTTGACTTTCACTAGATTTAATTACTTTTTGTTAATTGCATTTGACTTTCAGTTCATTCAAAAAGATTTGTTTGAATGTGCTTGACTTTCATATGATTCAATTAGCATCGTTGAATGGATTTGACAATCATTTGATTCAAAAAAGCTTTGTTTGACTTTCACTTGATTCAAATCGCTATTTTGAATGCATTTTGAATTTCATTTGATTGAAAAAGCTTTGTTTGAATGTGTTTGATTTTTATTTGATTTAATTAGCTTTGTTTGAATGTGATTGACTTTCATTTGAATCAATTAGCTTTGTTTAATGCATTTGACTTTCATTTAATTCAAAAATCTTTGTTTGAATGTGTTTGACTTTAATTTGATTCAAATAGCTTTGTTTGAATGATTTTGACTTTCACTTGATTTAAATACCTTTTTTGAATGCGTTTGACTTTCATCTGTTTCCAAATAGCATTTCTTGAATGTGTTTTGACTTTCATTTGGTTCAAATAGCTTTGTTTAAATGTGTTTTGACTTTCATTTGATCAATTAGCTTTGCTTGAATGTGGTTAAATTTCAATTGAGTCAATTTGCTTTGTTGAATGCATTTGACTTTCATTTGATTCAAAGTTTTGTTTGACTGTCATATGATTCAATTAACCTCGTTGAATGCATTTGACAATCATTTGATTCAAAAAGCTTTGTTTGAATTCTTTGGACTTTTACTTGATTCAATTAGCTTTTTTCAAAAGCATTTGACTTTCATATGATTTAATTAGCTTTGTTTGAATGTTTTTGACTTTCATTTGATGCAATTAGCTTTGTCTGAATGTGTTTGACTTTCGTTTGATTTAATTATCTTTTTTGAATGCATTTGACTTTAATTTGATTCAGATAGCATTGTTTGAATGTGTTTGACTTTCATTTGATTCAAATAGCTTTGTTTGAATGTGTTTGCCTTCCATTGGATTTAATTAGCTTTGTTTGAATGTGGTTGACTTTTAATTGATTCAATTTGATCTGTTGAATGCATTTGACTTTCATTTGAATTCAAAAAGATTTGTTTGAATGTGTTTGACTTTCATATGATTTACTTAGTATCGTTGAATGCATTTGACAATCATTTGATTCAAAAAGCTATGTTTGAATTTGTTTGACTTTCACTTGATTCAATTAGCTTTTTAGAACTCATTTGACTTTCTTTGGATTCAAAAAGCTTTGTTTGAATGTGTTTGAATTTCACTTGATTTAAATTAGCTTTGTTTGAATGTGGTTAACTTTCATTTGATTTAATTAGCTTTGTTTGAATGTGGTTGACTTTCATTTGATTCAATTAGGTTTTGTTAGAATGCCATTGACTTTCGTTTGATTTAATTAGGTTTGTTAGAATGCCATTGACTTTCATTTGATTTAATTAGCTTTGTTAGAATGCCATTGACTTTCATTTGATTCAATTAGCTTTGTTGAATGCATATGACTTTCATTTGATTCAAAAAAGCTTTGTTTGAATGTGTTTGACTTTCATTTGATTCAATTAGCATCGTTGAACGAATTTGACAGTCATTTTATTCAAAAAGCTTTGTTTGAATTACTTAGACTTTCACTTAATTCAATTAGCTTTTTTGAATGCATTTAAGTTTTATTTGATTCAAAAAGCTTTGTTCGAATGTGTTTGACTTTCATTTATTCAATTAGCTTTGTGGGAATGCACTTGACAATCACTTAATTAAAAAAGCTTTGTTTGAATGTGTTTGACTTTCACTTGATTAATTAGCTTTTTTGAATGCATTTAACTTTTATTTAATTAAAAAAGCTTTGTCCGAATGTGTTTGACTTTCATTTGATGCAATTAGCTTTGTTTGAATGTGTTTTACTTTCATTTGATTCAATAAGCTTTGTTGAATGCATTTAACTTTCATTTGATTTAAAAAGCTTTGTTTAAATGTGTTTGCCTTTCACTTGATTTAATTACTTTTTTTTTAATTGCATTTGACTTTCAGTTGATTCAAAAAGATTTGTTTGAATGTGCTTGACTTTCAGATGATTCAATTAGCATCGTTGAATGGATTTGACAATCATTTGATTCAAAAAGCTTTGTTTGACTTTCACTTGATTCAAATCGCTATTTTGAATGCATTTGAATTTCATTTGATTGAAAAAGCTTTGTTTGAATGTGTTTGATTTTCATTAGATTAAATTAGCTTTGTTTAAATGTGATTGACTTTCATTTGAATCAATTAGCTTTGTTTAATGCATTTGACTTTCATTTAATTCAAAAAGCTTTGTTTGAATGTGTTTGACTTTAATTTGATTCAATTAGCTTTGTTTGAATGTGGTTGACTTTTAATTGATTCAATTTGATCTGTTGAATGCATTTGACTTTCATTTGATTCAAAAGATTTGTTTGAATGTGTTTGACTTTCATATGATTTAATTAGTATCGTTGAATGCATTTGACAATCATTTGATTCAAAAAGCTATGTTTGAATTTGTTTGACTTTCACTTGATTCAATTAGCTTTTTTGAAATCATTTGACTTTCTTTTGATTTAAAAATCTTTGTTTGAATGTGTTTGAATTTCACTTGATTTAAATTAGCTTTGTTTGAATGTGGTTAACTTTCATTTGATTCAGTTAGCTTTGTTTGAATGTGGTTGACTTTCATTTGATTCAATTAGGTTTGTTTGAATGTGGTTGACTTTCATTTGATTCAATTAGGTTTGTTAGAATGCCATTGACTTTCATTTGATTCAATTAGGTTTGTTAGAATGCCATTGATTTTCATTTGATTCAAAAAGCTTTGTTTGAATGTGTTTGACTTTCATTTAATTCAATTAGCATCGTTGAACGCATTTGACAGTCATTTGATTCAAAAAGCTTTGTTTGAATTACCTAGACTTTCACTTGATTCAATTAGCTTTTTTGAATGGATTTAACTTTCATTTGATTTAAAAAGCTTTGTTTAAATGTGTTTGACTTTCACTTGATTAATTAGCTTTTTTGAATGCATTTAACTTTTATTTAATTAAAAAAGCTTTGTCCGAATGTGTTTGACTTTCATTTAATGCAATTAGCTTTGTTTGAATGTGTTTTACTTTCATTTGATTCAATAAGCTTTGTTGAATGCATTTAACTTTCATTTGATTTAAAAAGCTTTGTTAAAATGTGTTTGACTTTCACTTGATTTAATTACTTTTTTTTAATTGCATTTGACTTTCAGTTGATTCAAAAAGATTTGTTTGAATGTGCTTGAGTTTCAGATGATTCAATTAGCATCGTTGAATGGATTTGACAATCATTTGATTCAAAAAGCTTTGTTTGACTTTCACTTGATTCAAATCGCTATTTTGAATGCATTTGAATTTCATTTGATTGAAAAAGCTTTGTTTGAATGTTTTTGACTTTCATTTGATGCAATTAGCTTTGTTTGAATGGATTTGACAATCATTTGATTCAAAAAGCTTTGTTTGACTTTCACTTGATTCAAATCGCTATTTTGAATGCATTTGAATTTCATTTGATTAAAAAAAGCTTTGTTTGAATTTGTTTGATTTTCATTTGATTAAATTAGCTTTGTTTGAATGTGATTGACTTTCATTTGAATCAATTAGCTTTGTTTAATACATTTGACTTTCATTTAATTCAAAAAGCTTTGTTTGAATGTGTTTGACTTTAATTTGATTCAATTAGCTTTGTTTGAATGTGGTTGACTTTTAATTGATTCAAATTGATCTGTTGAATGCATTTGACTTTCATTTGATTCAAAAAGATTTGTTTGAATGTGTTTGACTTTCATATGATTCAATTAGTATCGTTGAATGCATTTGACAATCATTTGATTCAAAAAGCTATGTTTGAATTTGTTTGACTTTCACTTGATTCAATTAGCTTTTTTGAAATCATTTGACTTTCTTTTGATTCAAAAAGCTTTGTTTGAATGTGTTTGAATTTCACTTGATTTAAATTAGCTTTGTTTGAATGTGGTTAACTTTCATTTGATTCAATTAGCTTTGTTTGAATGTGGTTGACTTTCATTTAATTCAATTAGGTTTGTTAGAATGCCATTGACTTTCGTTTGATTTAATTAGGTTTGTTAGAATGCCATTGACTTTCATTTGATTCAATTAGCTTTGTTGAATGCATATGACTTTCATTTGATTCAAAAAGCTTTGTTTGAATGTGTTTGACTCTCATTTGATTCAATTAGCATCGTTGAACGCATTTGACAGTCATTTGATTCAAAAAGCTTTGTTTGAATTACCTAGACTTTCACTTGATTCAATTAGCTTTTTTGAATGGATTTAACTTTCATTTGATTTAAAAAGCTTTGTTTAAATTTGTTTGACTTTCACTTGATTTAATTACTTTTTTTTAATTGCATTTGACTTTCAGTTCATTCAAAAAGATTTGTTTGAATGTGCTTGACTTTCATATGATTCAATTAGCATCGTTGAATGGATTTGACAATCATTTGATTCAAAAAGCTTTGTTTGACTTTCACTTGATTCAAATCGCTATTTTGAATGCATTTGAATTTCATTTGATTGAAAAAGCTTTGTTTGAATGTGTTTGATTGTTATTTGATTAAATCAGCTTTGTTTGAATGTGATTGACTTTCATTTGAATCAATTAGCTTTGTTTAATGCATTTGACTTTCATTTAATTCAAAAAGCTTTGTTCGAATGTGTTTGACTTTAATTTGATTCAAATAGCCTTGTTTGAATGATTTTGACTTTCACTTGATTTAAATACCTTTTTTGAATGCGTTTGACTTTCATCTGATTCAAATAGCATTTCTTGAATGTGTTTGACTTTCATTTGGTTCAAATAGCTTTGTTTAAATGTGTTTGACTTTCATTTGATTCAATTAGCTTTGCTTGAATGTGGTTAACTTTCAATTGAGTCAATTTGCTTTGTTGAATGCATTTGACTTTTATTTGATTCAAAAAGTTTTGATTGACTGTCATATGATTCAATTAGCCTCGTTGAATGCATTTGACAATTATTTGAATAAAAAAGCTTTGTTTGAATTCTTTGGACTTTTACTTGATTCAATTAGCTTTTTTCAAAGCATTCGACTTTCATATGATTTAATTAGCTTTGTTTGAATGGGGTTTTTGACTTTCTTTTGATGCAAGTAGCTTTGTCTGAATGTGTTTGACTTTCGTTTGATTTAATTACCTTTTTTGAATGCATTTGACTTTCATTTGATTCAGATAGCATTGTTTGAATGTGTTTGACTTTCATTTGATTCAAATAGCTTTGTTTGAATGTGTTTGCCTTCTATTGGATTTAATTAGCTTTGTTTGAATGTGGTTAACTTTTCATTGATTCAATTTGATTTGTTGAATGCATTTGACTTTCATTTGATTCAAAAAGATTTGTTTGAATGTGTTTGACTTTCATATGATTCAATTAGTATCGTTTAATGCATTTGACAATCATTTGATTCAAAAAGCTATGTTTGAATTTGTTTGACTTTCACTTGATTCAATTAGTTTTTTTTAACTCATTTGACTTTCTTTGGATTCAAAAAGCTTTGTTTGAATGTGTTTGAATTTAACTTGATTTAAATTAGCTTTGTTTGAATGTGGTTATCTTTCATTTGATTTAATTAGCTTTGTCTGAATGTGGTTGACTTTCATTTGATTCAATTAGGTTTGTTAGAATTCCATTGACTTTCGTTTGATTTAATTAATTTTGTTAGAATGCCATTGACTTTCATTTGATTCAATTAGCTTTGTTAGAATGCCATTGACTTTCATTTGATTCAATTAGCTCTGTTTAATGCATATGACTTTCATTTGATTCAAAAAGCTTTGTTTGAATGTGTTTGGCTTTCATTTGATTCAATTAGCATCGTTCAACGAATTTGACAGTCATTTTATTCAAAAAGCTTTGTTTGAATTACTTAGACTTTCACTTGATTCAATTAGCTTTTTTGAATGCATTTAACTTTTATTTGATTCAAAAAGCTTTGTTCGAATGTGTTTGACTTTCATTTGATTGAATTAGCTTTGTGGGAATGCACTTGACAATCACTTAACTAAAAAAGCTTTGTTTGAATGTGTTTGACTCTCACTTGATTAAATTAGCTTTTTTGAATGCATTTAACTTTTATTTAATTAAAAAAGCTTTGTCCGAATGTATTTGACTTTCATTTGATGCAATTAGCTTTGTTTGAATGTGTTTTACTTTCATTAGATTCAATAAGCTTTGTTGAATGCATTTAACTTTCATTTGATTTAAAAATCTTTGTTTAAATGTGTTTGACTTTCACTTGATTTAATTTCTTTTTTTTAATTGCATTTGACTTTCAGTTGATTCAAAAAGATTTGTTTGAATGTGCTTGACTTTCAGATGATTCAATTAGCATCGTTGAATGGATTTGACAATCATTTGATTCAAAAAGCTTTGTTTGACTTTCACTTGATTCAAATCGCTATTTTGAATGCATTTGAATTTCATTTGATTGAAAAAGCTTTCTTTGAATGTGTTTGATTTTTATTTGATTAAATTAGCTTTGTTTGAATGTGATTGACTTTCATTTGAATCAATTAGCTTTGTTTAATGCATTTGACTTTCATTTAATTCAAAAAGCTTTGTTCGAATGTGTTTGACTTTAATTTGATTCAAATAGCCTTGTTTGAATGATTTTGACTTTCACTTGATTTAAATACCTTTTTTGAATGCGTTTGACTTTCATCTGATTCAAATAGCATTTCTTGAATGTGTTTGACTTTCATTTGGTTCAAATAGCTTTGTTTAAATGTGTTTGACTTTCATTTGATTCAATTAGCTTTGCATGAATGTGGTTAACTTTCAATTGAGTCAATATGCTTTGTTGAATGCATTTGACTTTTATTTGATTCAAAAAGTTTTGATTGACTGTCATATGATTCAATTAGCCTCGTTGAATGCATTTGACAATTATTTGAATAAAAAAGCTTTGTTTGAATTCTTTGGACTTTTACTTGATTCAATTAGCTTTTTTCAAAGCATTCGACTTTCATATGATTTAATTAGCTTTGTTTGAATGTTTTTGACTTTCATTTGATGCAAGTAGCTTTGTCTGAATGTGTTTGACTTTCGTTTGATTTAATTACCTTTTTTGAATGCATTTGACTTTCATTTGATTCAGATAGCATTGTTTGAATGTGTTTGACTTTCATTTGATTCAAATAGCTTTGTTTGAATGTGTTTGCCTTCTATTGGATTTAATTAGCTTTGTTTGAATGTGGTTGACTTTTCATTGATTCAATTTGATTTGTTGAATGCATTTGACTTTCATTTGATTCAAAAAGATTTGTTTGAATGTGTTTGACTTTCATATGATTCAATTAGTATCGTTTAATGCATTTGACAATCATTTGATTCAAAAAGCTATGTTTGAATTTGTTTGACTTTCACTTGATTCAATTAGTTTTTTTTGAACTCATTTGACTTTCTTTGGATTCAAAAAGCTTTGTTTGAATGTGTTTGAATTTTACATGATTTAAATTAGCTTTGTTTGAATGTGGTTAACTTTCATTTGATTTAATTAGCTTTGTCTGAATGTGGTTGACTTTCATTTGATTCAATTAGGTTTGTTAGAATGCCATTGACTTTCGTTTGATTTAATTAAGTTTGTTAGAATGCCATTGACTTTCATTTGATTCAATTATCTTTGTTAGAATGCCATTGACTTTCATTTGATTCAATTAGCTTTGTTGAATGCATATGACTATCATTTGATTCAAAAAGCTTTGTTTGAATGTTTTTGACTTTCATTTGATTCAATTAGCATCGTTGAACGAATTTGACAGTCATTTTATTCAAAAAGCTTTGTTTGAATTACTTAGACTTTCTATTGATTCAATTAGCTTTTTTGAATGCATTTAACTTTTATTTGATTCAAAAAGCTTTGTTCGAATGTGGTTGACTTTCATTTGATTCAATTAGCTTTGTGGGAATGCACTTGACAATCACTAAACTAAAAAAGCTTTGTTTGAATGTGTTTGACTTTCACTTGATTAAATTTTTGAATGCATTTTACTTTTATTTAATTAAAAAAGCTTTGTCCGAATGTGTTTGACTTTCATTTGATGCAATTAGCTTTGTTTGAATGTGTTTTACTTTCATTTGATTCAATAAGCTTTGTTGAATGCATTTAACTTTCATTTGATTTAAAAATCTTTGTTTAAATGTGTTTGACTTTCACTTGATTTATTTACTTTTTTTTAATTGCATTTGACTTTCAGTTGATTCAAAAAGATTTGTTTGAATGTGCTTGACTTTCATATGATTCAATTACCATCGTTGAACGGATTTGACAATCATTTGATTCAAAAAGGTTTGTTTGACTTTCACTAGATTCAAATCGCTATTTTGAATGCATTTGAATTTCATTTGATTGAAAAAGCTTTGTTTGAATGTGTTTGATTTTCATTTGATTAAATTAGCTTTGTTTGAATGTGATTGACTTTCATTTGAATCAATTAGCTTTCTTTAATGCATTTGACTTTCATTTAATTCAAAAAGCTTTGTTTGAATGTGTTTGACTTTAATTTGATTCAAATAGCTTTGTTTGAATGAATTTGACTTTCACTTGATTTAAATACCTTTTTTGAATGCGTTTGACTTTCATCTGATTCAAATAGCATTTCTTGAATGTGTTTGACTTTCATTTGGTTCAAATAGCTTTGTTTTAATGTGTTTGACTTTCATTTGATTCAATTAGCTTTGCTTGAATGTGGTTAACTTTCAATTGAGTCAATTTGCTTTGTTGAATGCATTTGACTTTCATTTGATTCAAAAAGTTTTGTTTGACTGTCATGTGATTCAATTAGCCTCGTTGAATGCATTTGACAATCATTTGATTCAAAAAGCTTTGTTTGAATTCTTTGGACTTTTACTTGATTCAATTAGCTTTTTTCAAAGCATTCGACTTTCATATGATTTAATTAGCTTTGTTTGAATGTTTTTGACTTTCATTTGATGCAAGTAGCTTTGTCTGAATGTGTTTGACTTTCGTTTGATTTAATTACCTTTTTGAATGCATTTGACTTTCATTTGATTCAGATAGCATTGTTTGAATGTGTTTGACTTTCATTTGATTCAAATAGCTTTGTTTGAATGTGTTTGCCTTCTATTGGATTTAATTAGCTTTGTTTGAATGTGGTTGACTTTTCATTGATTCAATTTGATTTGTTGAATGCATTTGACTTTCATTTGATTCAAAAAGATTTGTTTGAATGTGTTTGACTTTCATATGATTCAATTAGTATCGTTTAATGCATTTGACAATCATTTGATTCAAAAAGCTATGTTTGAATTTGTTTGACTTTCACTTGATTCAATTAGTTTTTTTTGAACTCATTTGACTTTCTTTGGATTCAAAAAGCTTTGTTTGAATGTGTTTGAATTTTACATGATTTAAATTAGCTTTGTTTGAATGTGGTTAACTTTCATTTGATTTAATTAGCTTTGTCTGAATGTGGTTGACTTTCATTTGATTCAATTAGGTTTGTTAGAATGCCATTGACTTTCGTTTGATTTAATTAAGTTTGTTAGAATGCCATTGACTTTCATTTGATTCAATTAGCTTTGTTGAATGCATATGACTTTCATTTGATTCAAAAAGCTTTGTTTGAATGTGTTTGACTCTCATTTGATTCAATTAGCATCGTTGAACGCATTTGACAGTCATTTGATTCAAAAAGCTTTGTTTGAATTACCTAGACTTTCACTTGATTCAATTAGCTTTTTTGAATGGATTTAACTTTCATTTGATTTAAAAAGCTTTGTTTAAATGTGTTTGACTTTCACTTGATTTAATTACTTTTTTTTAATTGCATTTGACTTTCAGTTGATTCAAAAAGATTTGTTTGAATGTGCTTGACTTTCATATGATTCAATTACCATCGTTGAACGGATTTGACAATCATTTGATTCAAAAAGCTTTGTTTGACTTTCACTTGATTCAAATCGCTATTTTGAATGCATTTGAATTTCATTTGATTGAAAAAGCTTTGTTTGAATGTGTTTGATTTTTATTTGATTAAATTAGCTTTGTTTGAATGTGATTGACTTTCATTTGAATCAATTAGCTTTCTTTAATGCATTTGACTTTCATTTAATTCAAAAAGCTTTGTTTGAATGTGTTTGACTTTAATTTGATTCAAATAGCTTTGTTTGAATGAATTTGACTTTCACTTGATTTAAATACCTTTTTTGAATGCGTTTGACTTTCATCTGATTCAAATAGCATTTCTTGAATGTGTTTGACTTTCATTTGGTTCAAATAGCTTTGTTTTAATGTGTTTGACTTTCATTTGATTCAATTAGCTTTGCTTGAATGTGGTTAACTTTCAATTGAGTCAATTTGCTTTGTTGAATGCATTTGACTTTCATTTGATTCAAAAAGTTTTGTTTGACTGTCATATGATTCAATTAGCCTCGTTGAATGCATTTGACAATCATTTGATTCAAAAAGCTTTGTTTGAATTCTTTGGACTTTTACTTGATTCAATTAGCTTTTTTCAAAGCATTTGACTTTCTGACCAATATGGTCAAAGTTCTAATGATTGTGATGCTCCAAGTAGTCAAGGTGAGGTCCAAGTTCAAAGCAATGCAAAGGAGTTGTTTCTATCCAAATCATTCCTTACTCTTTTGCACGGTTTTGGTCCGAAACATTTTACAAGTGGTTACACTTCACTTAGTGTAATTAACCTTGTAGAAGGTATCTAGCAAGTGACGGTTTTCCAAGCTCCAAGTGCAACGGTTACAAGCTGATTGAAGAGGCGTGATTCATGGTACTTGTTGGGCGTAAATTATGGAGTTTGTTGGCTGAACATTGCACCTCATTATTTGGGGGTTATGAAGAATAAAGAGGCGTGAATCAAGGCATTAAAATGGGGGTTACACAAGCTTGCAAATGGCTGTTTTGGACGTGTGTTGAAGATGCTCTTTGGATGCTGTTTGGCTGATCATCTTCCCTTGTTTCAAGCCTAGTCTTTAGTTCTTTTAATTAAGTTTAATCTTGTTTGTAAAAGGGGTTAAGTGGGACGTGTATTCTCCACTCATTCCCTTAGTTAATTTCCTTTTGTCTATTTTATTTTGTTAATTAAAGTAGGCAAGTGAAAGGGTTGTATTGATGCTATAAATAGCATACTTTGAATGAATGAAAATCATCCAAGATTATTTGCCTAAAAAAAAAACGTGTGTTTTTGTTTATTGAAGTGACTTGAGTTTAGTTCACTTGTTTTCCAAATTTGAGTATCCGAATTTGAAGAGTGTTAGTTTTGGTGAGAGTTCCCAAAATTAGGACTTATAGTTTATGATTTGGTGAGAGTTCCCTCATCTAAACTATCCCAAGCAAACGAGTGAGAGTTCCTCTTTGCTATATCCTTAGCTTAGGGTGAGAGTTCCCCTAACTAAACTGATCACTTGATAATTGAACCTTAAAATCCTTTGAATCTTTTAACTTATCCTTTTTGTAACAAGGTTTCTCATCTTGTTTACACATCATTTGGCGCGTCAGGTAGGGGGAAATTTTCTTAAATTTTCCAAAGGGGTCGAATACCTACATACCATGGGAGAGAATCAAGACTTGAGGACAGCTTTGGAAGCTCTTAATCGATCCATTGCTAGTCAGGAAAGGTTGGCCGAAACCAATGCCAATCTCCAAGGGAACCTTGCTGCCTTGATGGCAAGGCTCATGAACGAGCAAGATAGGAGAGATCAAGGTGAAGACCCTCCACCTAGGAGGGAGGATAGGAGTCTCAAAGTGGACGTTCCTGCCTTTGATGGGGCACTTGATCCAGAGAAGTACTTGGAATGGGAGCAATCCTTGGAAAGGTACTTTGAATACAAGGACATTCATGAGGATGTTCAACGTTTTAAGATTGCCAAAGTCAAGTTGAAGGGCTATGGTGATAGTTGGTTGCAAGGAGAACAAAGAGGGCGTACCCTTAGGGGTAAGGCTCACATTTCCACTTGGGAAAAGCTGAAGAAAAGAATGAGAGATCGGTTCATTCCTCACAATTACAAGCAAAATCAGTATGTGAAATGGAGCACTCTCCAACAAAATGGTGATTCGGTGGAAGACTATATCAAAGAATTTGATAGGCTTGCCATTGTATGTGAAGTGACTGAAAATGAAGAGCTGAAGTTGGGGCGTTTTGTAGCTGGGTTGGAACAAGAGTTACAAGACAAACTTGATGGTTATACTAACCTCACGTTTGTGGAAGCTTGCAAACTGGTGACAAAGTTTGATGCTAAAAGGAAAAGGAAGAAAACGCCTACTACTACTCCAGTGGTGCGCAAACCACCCTTCAACTCAAAGGAGGGTTCTTCTTTTAGCAAGCCTAATGAGCCACCAAAGAGGAACACGAAAGACTTCAAGCTTAGTGACATTGTATGTTACAAGTGTGGAGGTAGAGGACATTATAAGAAAGATTGTCCTAATTCTCGAGCCTTAACCATGCAAGAGGTTAAACTCATAGCCACCCAAAGCATCAATTGGGAGGAATTTGAGTCTGAAGAAGAGAAGGAAGTGACCCCGTTCGAAAAGGAAGAGGAGGAGGACCAATGCTATCCTGAAATGGGGGACAAAACAAACTTGGTGGTTAGGAGAGCTTTGCAGGCTCGTGTGGAGGAACCTTTGGCGCCACAAAGACAACACATTTTCATCACCAAATGTAAAGTTGGTGACGAGGTATGTGATTTAATTATTGATGGGGGCAGTGAGGCTAATACCGTGTCGAAAACCTTAGTATCTAAACTAGGTCTTACCACCACAAATCATCCACATCCTTACAAATTGAGTTGGTTAGATTCTAATGCTAGTACTGGGGTTAGAAAGCAATGTATGGTGAATTTTTCGATTGGTTCATATCATGATAGTCAATTGTGTGATGTTGTTTTAATGGATGCTTGTCATATTCTTCTTGGGAGACCGTGGCAATCTGATAAAAAATCTATCCATGATGGGTACCATAACACCTACACTATCACTCACCAAGGGAAACAAAAGAAATTGCACCTTTACCACCCCCACGGTTTTCACAACCACAAAAGCCACAAATTTCTTTATTATCTTGTAAAGAGTTTGAGAGGGAGTTTGAGGGTGAGGAAGAGATATTCATGTTGTACTCTAAAGAAATCCATGAAAAATTTGTGAGTCAAAATCCTAAACTTGCCAAACTGATTAAAGAGTTTGAGGATGTTTTTCCGGATGAGTTACCTAAGGGATTACCACCCTTGAGAGGAATTGAGCATCAAATTGATCTCATTCCAGGCGCACCTCTACCAAATAAACCTGCCTATAGATGTAACCCTTTAGAAACTAAGGAGTTGCAAAGACAAATTGAAGAATTGATGGGTATGGGCTATGTGCGTGAGTCTATGAGTCCATGTGCGGTTCCTGCCTTGTTGGTTCCTAAAAAGGATGGAACTTGGCGCATGTGCATTGATAGTAGAGCTGTTAACAATATTACTATCAAGTACAGGTTCCCAATTCCAAGACTGGATGATATGTTGGACGAATTGAGTGGTTCACATGTATTCTCAAAAGTTGATTTGAGAAGTGGTTACCATCAAATTCGTATGAGGGAAGGTGATGAATGGAAGACTGCATTCAAGACGAAGCATGGGTTGTATGAATGGCTTGTGATGCCGTTTGGATTGACCAATGCACCTAGCACGTTCATGAGATTAATGAACGAGGTGTTGAGGCCATTTCTTGGCAAGTTCGTGGTGGTGTACCTTGATGACATCCTTATTTACTCTAAAAATGAGGATGAACATTTAGATCATTTGTTTCAAGTTTTTTCTGTTTTAAGAACTCAAAAATTGTATGGAAAACTTGAAAAATGTGATTTTATGTTATATGAGGTCACTTTTCTTGGTTACATAGTTTCAGGTGATGGCGTGAAGGTGGATCCTTGCAAGGTTGAAGCAATTCAATCATGGCCTAGTCCAAAAACACTCACGGAGGTCCGTTCTTTCCATGGCCTAGCTTCTTTCTATAGAAGATTTATCAAGAATTTTAGCACACTCATGGCTCCTATAACTGAGTGTACTAAGAAGGGGACGTTTGAGTGGACTACACAAGCTCAAAAGGCCTTTGAAGAAGTCAAGGAGAAGATGTGCAACACTTCTATTCTTGCACTCCCTGATTTTTCCAAGCCATTTGAAGTTGAGTGTGACGCAAGTGGGAAAGGGATTGGAGCAGTTTTGATTCAAGAAGGGCGTCCAATTGCTTATTTCAGTGAAAAGTTGAGTCAAGGCAAGTTGAACTATTCCACCTATGATAAAGAGTTCTATGCTATGGTACGAGCTCTAGATCATTGGTCACATTACTTGAGACCACAACCGTTCATATTACATTCGGACCATGAATCTCTAAGGTTCATCCATGGTCAAAAGAAGTTGAATTCAAGACATGCTAAATGGGTTGAATTCTTGCAAACCTTTAACTTTTCCTCTAAATACAAGAGTGGAAAGGCTAATGTTGTTGCGGATGCCTTATCTAGGAGACACAATTTGCTTGGAGTTGTCGAAGCAAAAGTTCTTGGGTTTGATTTGATCAAAGCATACTACAAGGAGGATGGAGATTTCATTGAAATAATACAGAAATGTGTCCATGGAGTATATGACTTATTTTCCTTACATGATGACTTTCTTTTTAAGGGAAATCGGTTATGCATTCCTAAGTGTCCAATTAGAAGCTTGTTGATTCATGAGGCTCATGGAGGAGGTCTAGCTGGTCACGTGGGGATTCAAAAAACAATGGAGCTTCTTCAAGCTCACTTTTATTGGCCGAAAATGTTAGCCACGGTTCATCATGTGGTTAGTCGTTGTTCTACTTGTCAAAGGGCCAAGATGGTGTTTCACAAAGGTCTCTACAAGCCTTTGCCAGTTCCGGAGAGACCTTGGGAAGATGTGAGCATGGATTTCATTGTGGCTTTACCTAGAACTCAAAGGGGTAAAGACTCAATCATGGTGGTTGTTGATCGGTTTTTCTAAAATGGCTCATTTCATTCCTTGTCACAAAACCGAAGATGCTATGAAAGTGGCTAAGTTATACTTTGAAGAAGTGGTTCGTTTTCATGGGGTGCCACGCACCATTGTGTCCGATCGTGATACAAAATTTCTTAGTCATTTTTGGAAATCAATATGGCGTCTAATGGGAACAAAGTTGCTGTTTTCTACTTCACACCATCCACAAACCGATGGGCAAACTGAAGTGGTGAATAGAATTCTGGGTTCGTTGCTTAGGACCTTGGTTAGTAAGAGTGCTAAGGATTGGGATGTCAAGCTAGCTCATGCCGAGTTTGCTTACAATCGGACTCCTAGTGCTACTACAAAGTACTCTCCTTTTGAAGTAGTCTATGGTGTCAATCCTTATGTTCCTATTGATCTCATAGCTTTGCCACAAGACAAGTTCGTTCATGGTGGAGCTAAGGAGCAAGCCGAGTTCATGTTGAAGGTCCACAAGGAAGTTAGGAAGAACATTGAGAAAGCAAATGAAGTCTACAAGAAACAAGCCAACAAGAGGGTGAAAAACGTGAAGCAATTTGAAGTTGGTGACTTAGTGTGGATTTACATGAGGAAAGAGAGGTTTCCTAGCAAAAGAAAGAACAAGCTTATGCCAAGAGCCGAAGGTCCATTTGAAATCGTGGAAAAGATCAATGACAATGCATACAAGGTTGATTTGGGGGGTCAATTTGGTGTCTCAAGCACATTCAACGTTGGGGACCTTGCTCCATACCTTGATGATGACGAATTGAGGGCAATTCCTTTTGAAGAAGAGGAGGATGACCAATATGGTCAAAGTTCTAATGATTGTGATGCTCCAAGTAGTCAAGGTGAGGTCCAAGTTCAAAGCAATGCAAAGGAGTTGTTTCTATCCAAATCATTCCTTACTCTTTTGCACGGTTTTGGTCCGAAACATTTTACAAGTGGTTACACTTCACTTAGTGTAATTAACCTTGTAGAAGGTATCTAGCAAGTGACGGTTTTCCAAGCTCCAAGTGCAACGGTTACAAGCTGATTGAAGAGGCGTGATTCATGGTACTTGTTGGGCGTAAATTATGGAGTTTGTTGGCTGAACATTGCACCTCATTATTTGGGGTTATGAAGAATAAAGAGGCGTGAATCAAGGCATTAAAATGGGGTTACACAAGCTTGCAAATGGCTGTTTTGGACGTGTGTTGAAGATGCTCTTTGGATGCTGTTTGGCTGATCATCTTCCCTTGTTTCAAGCCTAGTCTTTAGTTCTTTTAATTAAGTTTTAATCTTGTTTGTAAAAGGGGTTAAGTGGGACGTGTATTCTCCACTCATTCCCTTAGTTAATTTCCTTTTGTCTATTTTATTTTGTTAATTAAAGTAGGCAAGTGAAAGGGTTGTATTGATGCTATAAATAGCATACTTTGAATGAATGAAAATCATCCAAGATTATTTGCCTAAAAAAAAACGTGTGTTTTTGTTTATTGAAGTGACTTGAGTTTAGTTCACTTGTTTTCCAAATTTGAGTATCCGAATTTGAAGAGTGTTAGTTTTGGTGAGAGTTCCCAAAATTAGGACTTATAGTTTATGATTTGGTGAGAGTTCCCTCATCTAAACTATCCCAAGCAAACGAGTGAGAGTTCCTCTTTGCTATATCCTTAGCTTAGGGTGAGAGTTCCCCTAACTAAACTGATCACTTGATAATTGAACCTTAAAATCCTTTGAATCTTTTAACTTATCCTTTTTGAGAGTTCCCCTACCTGGCGCGCCAAATGATGTGTAAACAAGATGAGAAACCTTGTTACAAAAAGGATAAGTTAAAAGATTCAAAGGATTTTAAGGTTCAATTATCAAGTGATCAGTTTAGTTAGGGGAACTCTCACCCTAAGCTAAGGATATAGCAAAGAGGAACTCTCACTCGTTTGCTTGGGATAGTTTAGATGAGGGAACTCTCACCAAATCATAAACTATAAGTCCTAATTTTGGGAACTCTCACCAAAACTAACACTCTTCAAATTCGGATACTCAAATTTGGAAAACAAGTGAACTAAACTCAAGTCACTTCAATAAACAAAAACACACGTTTTTTTTTAGGCAAATAATCTTGGATGATTTTCATTCATTCAAAGTATGCTATTTATAGCATCAATACAACCCTTTCACTTGCCTACTTTAATTAACAAAATAAAATAGACAAAAGGAAATTAACTAAGGGAATGAGTGGAGAATACACGTCCCACTTAACCCCTTTTACAAACAAGATTAAACTTAATTAAAAGAACTAAAGACTAGGCTTGAAACAAGGGAAGATGATCAGCCAAACAGCATCCAAAGAGCATCTTCAACACACGTCCAAAACAGCCATTTGCAAGCTTGTGTAACCCCCATTTTAATGCCTTGATTCACGCCTCTTTATTCTTCATAACCCCCAAATAATGAGGTGCAATGTTCAGCCAACAAACTCCATAATTTACGCCCAACAAGTACCATGAATCACGCCTCTTCAATCAGCTTGTAACCGTTGCACTTGGAGCTTGGAAAACCGTCACTTGCTAGATACCTTCTACAAGGTTAATTACACTAAGTGAAGTGTAACCACTTGTAAAATGTTTCGGACCAAAACCGTGCAAAAGAGTAAGGAATGATTTGGATAGAAACAACTCCTTTGCATTGCTTTGAACTTGGACCTCACCTTGACTACTTGGAGCATCACAATCATTAGAACTTTGACCATATTGGTCACTTTCATATGATTTAATTAGCTTTGTTTGAATGTTTTTGACTTTCATTTGATGCAATTAGCTTTGTATGAATGTGTTTGAATTTTGTTTGATTTAATTATCTTTTTTGAATGCATTTGACTTTCATTTGATTCAGATAGCATTGTTTGAATGTGTTTGACTTTCATTTGACTCAAATAGCTTTGTTTGAATGTGTTTGCCTTCCATTGGATTTAATTAGCTTTGTTTGAATGTGGTTGAATTTTAATTGATTCAATTTGATCTGTTGAATGCATTTGACTTTCATTTGATTCAAAAAGATTTGTTTGAATGTGTTTGACTTTCATATGATTCAATTAGTATCGTTGAATGCATTTGACAATCATTTGATTCAAAAAGCTATGTTTGAATTTGTTTGACTTTCACTTGATTCAATTAGCTTTTTTGAAATCATTTGTCTTTCTTTTGATTCAAAAAGCTTTGTTTGAATGTGTTTGATTTTCACTTGATTTAATATGCTTTGTTTGAATGTGGTTAACTTTCATTTGATTCAATTAGCTTTGTTTGAATTTGGTTGACTTTCATTTTATTCAATTAGGTTTGTTAGAATGCCATTGACTTTCGCTTGATTTAATTAGGTTTGTTAGAATGCCATTAACTTTCATTTGATTCAATTAGCTTTGTTGAATGCATATGACTTTCATTTGATTCAAAAAGCTTTGTTTGAATGTGTTTGACTCTCATTTGATTCAATTAGCATCGTTGAACGCATTTGACAGTCATTTGATTCAAAAAGCTTTGTTTGAATTACCTAGACTTTCACTTGATTCAATAAGCTTTTTTGAATGGATTTAACTTTCATTTGATTTAAAAAGCTTTGTTTAAATGTGTTTGACTTTCACTTTATTTAATTACTTTTTTTTAATTGCATTTGACTTTCAGTTGATTCAAAAAGATTTGTTTGAATGTGCTTGACTTTCATATGATTCAATTACCATCGTTGAACGGATTTGACAATCATTTGATTCAAAAAGCTTTGTTTGACTTTCACTTGATTCAAATCGCTATTTTGAATGCATTTGAATTTCATTTGATTGAAAAAGCTTTGTTTGAATGTGTTTGATTTTCATTTGATTAAATTAGCTTTGTTTGAATGTGATTGACTTTCATTTGAATCAATTAGCTTTCTTTAATGCATTTGACTTTCATTTAATTCAAAAAGCTTTGTTTGAATGTGTTTGACTTTAATTTGATTCAAATAGCTTTGTTTGAATGAATTTGACTTTCACTTGATTTAAATACCTTTTTTGAATGCGTTTGACTTTCATCTGATTCAAATAGCATTTCTTGAATGTGTTTGACTTTCATTTGGTTCAAATAGCTTTGTTTTAATGTGTTTGACTTTCATTTGATTCAATTAGCTTTGCTTGAATGTGGTTAACTTTCAATTGAGTCAATTTGCTTTGTTGAATGCATTTGACTTTCATTTGATTCAAAAAGTTTTGTTTGACTGTCATATGATTCAATTAGCCTCGTTGAATGCATTTGACAATCATTTGATTCAAAAAGCTTTGTTTGAATTCTTTGGACTTTTACTTGATTCAATTAGCTTTTTTCAAAGCATTTGACTTTCATATGATTTAATTAGCTTTGTTTGAATGTTTTTGACTTTCATTTGATGCAATTAGCTTTGTATGAATGTGTTTGAATTTTGTTTGATTTAATTATCTTTTTTGAATGCATTTGACTTTCATTTGATTCAGATAGCATTGTTTGAATGTGTTTGACTTTCATTTGACTCAAATAGCTTTGTTTGAATGTGTTTGCCTTCCATTGGATTTAATTAGCTTTGTTTGAATGTGGTTGAATTTTAATTGATTCAATTTGATCTGTTGAATGCATTTGACTTTCATTTGATTCAAAAAGATTTGTTTGAATGTGTTTGACTTTCATATGATTCAATTAGTATCGTTGAATGCATTTGACAATCATTTGATTCAAAAAGCTATGTTTGAATTTGTTTGACTTTCACTTGATTCAATTAGCTTTTTTGAAATCATTTGTCTTTCTTTTGATTCAAAAAGCTTTGTTTGAATGTGTTTGATTTTCACTTGATTTAATATGCTTTGTTTGAATGTGGTTAACTTTCATTTGATTCAATTAGCTTTGTTTGAATGTGGTTGACTTTCATTTGATTCAATTAGGTTTGTTAGAATGCCATTGACTTTCGCTTGATTTAATTAGGTTTGTTAGAATGCCATTAACTTTCATTTGATTCAATTAGCTTTGTTGAATGCATATGACTTTCATTTGATTCAAAAAGCTTTGTTTGAATGTGTTTGACTCTCATTTGATTCAATTAGCATCGTTGAACGCATTTGACAGTCATTTGATTCAAAAAGCTTTGTTTGAATTACCTAGACTTTCACTTGATTCAATTAGCTTTTTTGAATGGATTTAACTTTCATTTGATTTAAAAAGCTTTGTTTAAATGTGTTTGACTTTCACTTTATTTAATTACTTTTTTTTTAATTGCATTTGACTTTCAGTTGATTCAAAAAGATTTGTTTGAATGTGCTTGACTTTCATATGATTCAATTACCATCGTTGAACGGATTTGACAATCATTTGATTCAAAAAGCTTTGTTTGACTTTCACTTGATTCAAATCGCTATTTTGAATGCATTTGAATTTCATTTGATTGAAAAAGCTTTGTTTGAATGTGTTTGATTTTCATTTGATTAAATTAGCTTTGTTTGAATGTGATTGACTTTCATTTGAATCAATTAGCTTTCTTTAATGCATTTGACTTTCATTTAATTCAAAAAGCTTTGTTTGAATGTGTTTGACTTTAATTTGATTCAAATAGCTTTGTTTGAATGAATTTGACTTTCACTTGATTTAAATACCTTTTTTGAATGCGTTTGACTTTCATCTGATTTCAAATAGCATTTCTTGAATGTGTTTGACTTTCATTTGGTTCAAATAGCTTTGTTTTAATGTGTTTGACTTTCATTTGATTCAATTAGCTTTGCTTGAATGTGGTTAACTTTCAATTGAGTCAATTTGCTTTGTTGAATGCATTTGACTTTCATTTGATTCAAAAAGTTTTGTTTGACTGTCATATGATTCAATTAGCCTCGTTGAATGCATTTGACAATCATTTGATTCAAAAAGCTTTGTTTGAATTCTTTGGACTTTTACTTGATTCAATTAGCTTTTTTCAAAGCATTTGACTTTCATATGATTTAATTAGCTTTGTTTGAATGTTTTTTACTTTCATTTGATGCAATTAGCTTTGTCTGAATGTGTTTGAATTTTGTTTGATTTAATTATCTTTTTTGAATGCATTTGACTTTCATTTGATTCAGATAGCATTGTTTGAATGTGTTTGACTTTCATTTGACTCAAATAGCTTTGTTTGAATGTGTTTGCCTTCCATTGGATTTAATTACCTTTGTTTTGAATGTGGTTGAATTTTAATTGATTCAATTTGATCTGTTGAATGCATTTGACTTTCATTTGATTCAAAAAGATTTGTTTGAATGTGTTTGACTTTCATATGATTCAATTAGTATCGTTGAATGCATTTGACAATCATTTGATTCAAAAAGCTATGTTTGAATTTGTTTGACTTTCACTTGATTCAATTAGCTTTTTTGAAATCATTTGTCTTTCTTTTGATTCAAAAAGCTTTGTTTGAATGTGTTTGATTTTCACTTGATTTAATATGCTTTGTTTGAATGTGGTTAACTTTCATTTGATTCAATTAGCTTTGTTTGAATGTGGTTGACTTTCATTTGATTCAATTAGGTTTGTTAGAATGCCATTGACTTTCGTTTGATTTAATTAGGTTTGTTAGAATGCCATTGACTTTCATTTCATTCAATTAGCTTTGTTGAATGCATATGACTTTCATTTGATTCAAAAAGCTTTGTTTCAATGTGTTTGACTCTCATTTGATTTAATTAGCATCGTTCAACGCATTTGACAGTCATTTGATTCAAAAAGCTTTGTTTGAATTACCTAGACTTTCACTTGATTCAATTAGCTTTTTTGAATGGATTTAACTTTCATTTGATTTAAAAAGCTTTATTTAAATGTGTTTGACTTTCACTTGATTTAATTACTTTTTTTAACTGCATTTGACTTTCAATTGATTGAAAAAGATTTGTTTGAATGTGCTTGACTTTCATATGATTCAATTAACATCGTTGAACGGATTCGACAATCATTTGATTCAAAAAGCTTTGTTTGACTTTCACTTGATTCAAATCGCTATTTTGAATGCATTTGAATTTCATTTGATTGAAAAAGCTTTGTTTGAATGTGTTTGATTTTTATTTGATTAAATTAGCTTTGTTTGAATGTGATTGACTTTCATTTGAATCAATTAGCTTTGTTTAATGCATTTGACTTTCATTTAATTCAAAAAGCTTTGTTTGAATGTGTTTGACTTTAATTTGATTCAAATAGCTTTGTTTGAATGATTTTGACTTTCACTTGATTTAAATACCTTTTTTGAATGCGTTTGACTTTCATCTGATTCAAATAGCATTTCTTGAATGTGTTTGACTTTCATTTGGTTCAAATAGCTTTGTTTTAATGGTTTGACTTTCATTTGATTCAATTAGCTTTGCTTGAATGTGGTTAACTTTCAATTGAGTCAATTTGCTTTGTTGAATGCATTTGACTTTCATTTGATTCAAAAAGTTTTGTTTGACTGTCATATGATTCAATTAGCCTCGTTGAATGCATTTGACAATCATTTGATTCAAAAAGCTTTGTTTGAATTCTTTGGACTTTTACTTGATTCAATTAGCTTTTTTGAAAGCATTTGACTTTCATATGATTTAATTAGCTTTGTTTGAATGTTTTTGACTTTCATTTGATGCAATTAGCTTTGTCTGAATGTGTTTGACTTTCGTTTGATTTAATTATCTTTTTTGAATGCATTTGACTTTCATTTGATTCAGATAGCATTGTTTGAATGTGTTTGACTTTCATTTGATTCAATAGCTTTGTTTGAATGTGTTTGCCTTCCATTGGATTTAATTAGCTTTGTTTGAATGTGGTTGACTTTTAATTGATTCAATTTGATCTGTTGAATGCATTTGACTTTCATTTGATTCAAAAAGATTTGTTTGAATGTGTTTGACTTTCATATGATTCAATTAGTATCGTTGAATGCATTTGACAATCATTTGATTCAAAAAGCTATGTTTGAATTTGTTTGACTTTCACTTGATTCAATTAGCTTTTTTGAAATCATTTGACTTTCTTTGATTCAAAAAGCTTTGTTTGAATGTGTTTGATTTTCACTTGATTTAATATGCTTTGTTTGAATGTGGTTAACTTTCATTTGATTCAATTAGCTTTGTTTGAATGTGGTTGACTTTCATTTGATTCAATTAGGTTTGTTAGAATGCCATTGACTTTCGTTTGATTTAATTAGGTTTGTTAGAATGCCATTGACTTTCATTTGATTCAATTAGCTTTGTTGAATGCATATGACTTTCATTTGATTCAAAAAGCTTTGTTTGAATGTGTTTGACTCTCATTTGATTAGCATCGTTGAACGCATTTGACAGTCATTTGATTCAAAAGCTTTGTTTGAATTACCTAGACTTTCACTTGATTCAATTAGCTTTTTTGAATGGATTTAACTTTCATTTGATTTAAAAAGCTTTGTTTAAATGTGTTTGACTTTCACTTGATTTAATTACTTTTTTTTAATTGCATTTGACTTTCAGTTGATTCAAAAAGATTTGTTTGAATGTGCTTGACTTTCATATGATTCAATTAGCATCGTTGAACGGATTTGACAATCATTTGATTCAAAAAGCTTTGTTTGACTTTCACTTGATTCAAATCGCTATTTTGAATGCATTTGAATTTCATTTGATTGAAAAAGCTTTGTTTGAATGTGTTTGATTTTTATTTGATTAAATTAGCTTTGTTTGAATGTGATTGACTTTCATTTGAATCAATTAGCTTTGTTTAATGCATTTGACTTTCATTTAATTCAAAAAGCTTTGTTTGAATGTGTTTGACTTTAATTTGATTCAAATAGCTTTGTTTGAATGATTTTGACTTTCACTTGATTTAAATACCTTTTTTGAATGCGTTTGACTTTCATCTGATTCAAATAGCATTTCTTGAATGTGTTTGACTTTCATTTGGTTCAAATAGCTTTGTTAAATGTGTTTGACTTTCATTTGATTCAATTAGCTTTGCTTGAATGTGGTTAACTTTCAATT
>NW_018744357.1:0-33406 GCF_001683475.1 Chenopodium quinoa | reverse complement strand
TTTTAATACAGTTGAAATTATTAAAGTTTAGTATGTAATACTTTTTTATTTTTAATGCAAAAGTTTGAAGTTTAATTTACTGATTATTTATTAAACTAATTGATCAAAAGCCTTTTAATTTGTATCACGAAATCAAACCAACTTATTTGTTTTTTTCTTATTTATTTATTTTTTCTTGAACTTAATTTATATATAAATTGTCCGAACTTTATTTCTTGTAAAATAAAAATGAATTGTAGGTGAGTAAAATAAAGCCTAATTGAATATTTATTACGAAAATGCGTTCTATGCATAGTATCAAGTAGACTTTTCGTTCTAAATGGCTATATACATAGTACTTTGTACATATAGGTGCATGTTGTGCTTTAAAATGGCTTATCTTTTAATGGGTGACTATATTTTGCCAGCTGATTTATTTACTAGTGTATTTGATTCTTACACAAACTTACAATGGCCTATTCTTTATCATCTGCTTTTAAAAATATATATATATATACGCAAATGCAAATATATAATATTCGTTGTATGAATAAGTCATATTCAATTTATATTTTCAGATAATGTAATCTAACAATAGTTGATTGAATTATTAATTTAAGACATGAGACTAAATGAAATTTCATTAGTGGACCAGTGAGCCTCGTAAGCTGTTGACAAATGACCCTGATCCATTAAATTACAGCAGTTCCAAATGTTGAGCATTACGTATGCTATTTGCAAGTAATTTTATCATTAAAATCTTAAATGAAATTACGGACTATAAACTAATATACAATAAATAATACTTAATTGGCGGTAATTTAAGGATTGTATCTCATAAATATGAGATTGTAAGATCAATCTCTATTAAAAATAACTCAGGGCTAGAGATTTCTTTATCCTTTTTCCTACTTCCCTTTCTTTGTTTAATACTTCATATTCCCTTTCTTATTTTTGCCCCACTCATTTTTTAGGTCATATTTTTAAAATTTTGACCATAAATTACCGTTAATCTATAAAAGATAATATAATTATGAGTGATCTTGTTAGATTTGTCTTATTGTATATTTTATAATATCACGTTTTTATAATGTTTACGTTATGGAAATTAATATATAGACATTTAAAATGCGTCTTGGCGACCGTGCACAGTCAAATGGGACAAAAAAATAGGGATAGGAAGAGGAAGTATCAATTACCAAGTAATTTATAATACTCAATTAGTAATTTAAGGATTGTATCTCATAAATATGAGATTGTGAGATCAATCCCGATTAGAAATAACTCAGGGCTAGAGATTTCCTAATCCTTTCCCCTAATCCCTTTTAAGCCTTGTTTGGTTGCACTTCAATAATGGAAAAATGCAAATTCATGGAAAATGTGTTTAAGAGTAGTTGTTTGGTTAGCAAAAGTGTAGGAAGAGGAAATTCCTAAATAATTTGGAATTCCTACTAAATTAATTTCCCACACCCTATATTGGTCACTCAAACTTCCCACGTGTATATTTGGGTGAAATTACATTATTGTCTTTAAAATTTTGGGAAAGTAATTCAAATTATAATTTATACATGGATATTACATAAATAACCAAACAAAACATAGAAACTAATTCATGGAAAATACAATTTCCTATATGTCAACTAAACACAATTTTAGTATTTCCTAGACAATAATTTATAAGTACTCGGTTATTGACCGATTATTTATTTAATTATTTATTTTGAGATGGAAGAGGGTGTACAATTGTGTACGCATAAGATTAACGTTGGTTTGACGAACACGTACGGTTAACAAGAATTGGTATATTATGATGTTTGTCTCTTCACTTGTTCTTCTTGATTTATGTTTGTTCTCCCCTCCACCCTTCCCAATTTTTATTATTATTATTATTATATTATTATTATTATTATTATTATTATATATTTATCGAAATCATACAGATTTTTTGTCAGATTTCATCCCAAATATATTGCAAATAAAATGGGAAAGTATCTTAATAAAAACAAATTTAATTAAAGAAAAATATTTTTTACACGTGAAATCAGTCTTTTTCGAACCTAACTTCATCAAGATCGAATTCAAATTGGACCAGACAAATTATGCCCAAACAAATTGGTTGATCAATATTGTTTTCTTTCCTTCTTTTTTTTTATTTTTATTTTATTTTTTTTGGTACGTGGGTGTGGGAGGTAGTGTCTAAGAAAGTTTTGTGACATAATCTTTACAGTATTTTACAATAATTATAATTATAATAATACAAAAATTAAGATGAGATATGTGCATAATATAACTTAATGTCACCCATAATTGAAGATATTAACAAAACCACCAAATATTAAGAAACACTATAGGGCCTATAAGTTTTGAACCACAGTTTGGTAATATGTATTTTCATACATTATTAATTTTTATTCAATTATCACTAAATCTAATAAGAATATGAACTAAATTAAAGTTTTGACCAAAAGATTGATCGAGTTGAAAAATGTTTTTCTAATTTTATAAATTTCATGTGAACCAATCTATACTATTCGTATATATATATATAGTATGGGATTATGTAGTAGTTAAGTAGTCAAATATTATGAAGTTACGACATCATTGTTCATTGATGCTCAAAACAGCGTAATTTTGACAGTTTGAGACTTGAGTGGGGTCACAGGGTAAGTAAACTAACACTATGTGGGCAAATATAATTACTAAACAGGCATTTCTTTTACCTAATTCAAATTCAAATAGCACTAACTTCAAGAATTGAAGTCAAGAGCTAATTGCATGATAAATTGATAATGGTAGGTAGGTAAAATTCATTATTAGCATAATAATATAATAATGATCAATACAACATGATTAGCAAAGCAATAAACAAATAATTAATCAAAAGGCAATTAGTAAACACTAATCAGTAAATGTTTTGTGCTTAGTGAACAACCCTAGAAAGTCCCCCTCTTATTCAAAACCGTCCAAAAAACATCCTACCAAACCAAATTTCCAAGTTTCTTCCTTTTATATTTTCCCTCTTCTCTCACTCCTTAAAAAGTCTTCCTTCAAACCTTTCGTCCACCCTTTTTCTTTCAAAAAACCCTCAAAAAAACCCAACAAAAAAACATCAACAACAACAACAAGTTTGTAGAAATGAGCAACAACAATCATGAAACAGGCTACAAAAGAGTAATAGGCACAACAAAGTGTAACAACGGTTTTTTTTCGGCTCAACATTAAGAAGTTGTCCATCCAAAGGCTAAGGGTAAGGTTCATTCATTTCTTCAGGGTGTTGTTCAAGTGGAGGAAGTCCTACGACCGCGTCGTAAAATCTTTCAAGAAAGGGGTTTCAAGCGGGCGAAGAAGCTGTTATAGTATTAATCACAACAGCAATACGAATAGCAGTAATGGTAGTAATCATGTAAAAGTCGATTAATATCGGAAGACCAAAGAAAACTGGATTGTAGATTAAGGTCTTTGGGTCGGACCAACTCCTTTTATACCGAAGCTATTGCAGATTGTTTGGAGTTTATTAAGCGTAATTCTTATTCTGCTGATGAAAATGAAGCTGCTCCCATTGTTGCTGCTCTTAGATAATTTTTTTTAAACTATAATTAAATTATTAATGTTTTTTTTTTTTTTTATATATATATAATATTTGGATTAGATATGAACAATTTTTGTAGATATTCATGTTTATTTTCTGGCTTATTACCAGCCCTTTTAATTTTCTCCTTTTTTTTAAAAAAAAAAATCCCTTAATTTAGAAGGTTAAATTTTGGGATATGTAAATTTGGTAGATGGTGCTTTAAATTTGTTGAAACTTTGGTTTGAAAAAAAATCATGTAATTTTGTGACATTTTTAGATTGTTATATTGAATGAAATTAAATTAATGTACTAACAAGTGTTTGCAATTTAGTGACTCATTTTTAGATTGTTTACCAGTTACCACCAAACTCCCTATAACTCTTGCAGGAAATAAAAGAGAAAAAAAAATTAAAAAAAAAGAAAAGAAGTAGAAGACAAAGAAGAAAGCTCCATTTTAACTGCAGTAAGCCAGTAATTAAGTACTTATTGTTTCGTTCATTGTTGTATTTTTACACATCCCTATTTAATTTTTTTTGTTATTTTCAATCCGGTAACGGATGGTCTAGTATATACTGACCGGACTGAATATTTAAAGTAAAAACGAGACAAAAAATAAGATTATTATTTTACTACGGATTAGATTAATTAGCTTATCTTCCCTAAAAAAAAGGGATTAATTAGCTTATCTTCGTTTTTATCTTAAATTGTCCTTCATAGTTTTAAACGTACATACTTCATAGTACTAGTACCTCAATAGTTTAAGTGATCATTGTTGGAATTTGAATCAAGTGTCTAGTAGGAGGACAAGCTAAGGACTTGGATTTTTAGTTTCTAACAATGATCATTTAAAATATTTGAGACAAGCAAACTATTTTTCACACTTGTTTTTTTTGTCCTTGCAAAGTTACAATCATTTTCAGATTAATTATGCACATTCTCTGTAATCTTTAGTACTCCGTATCAGTGT
This sequence comes from Chenopodium quinoa, assembly GCF_001683475.1. NCBI lineage: Eukaryota > Viridiplantae > Streptophyta > Magnoliopsida > Caryophyllales > Amaranthaceae > Chenopodium > Chenopodium quinoa. The sequence goes on along the minus strand of NW_018744357.1, from coordinate 28,889 downwards.
CAATGTATATGATATATGAGCGTATCAAAAGAAACAAATCGAACAAGAGTTTACTAATACGAAGTGATAGAATTAGAAAAACTTGATTATGTTCGGGTAGGTTAAGCATTGTCAAAGGATTAGACATTTAGACATTAGTAGTTAAGTATTAAGAAAAATGATGATTAATGAATGATTATGTTAATGTAGGTTGAAATTTGGGGGCTGCATATGAATTATGCAGTAATCTGGGGAAGCAAATGTTCCGGAGTTTAAGGGGGTTTCTGGGTTGGTTGGTGGGAACGAAGAATCAAATAAAGCTGTTTAGCCAGCACCTAATATGGTTGAATTATTTGACTAACCTTTTTAAAACAATTTTAGTAGTAAATAAGAATAATGTATGTACGACTTTACAGACTTATATTTAGAAAAATTGAATGATAGAAAATTATAAAGGAAGTGGGAACTACTTTTTGTTGAAATAGAATGAAGATTGTAGAAATTAAACTATGAATTGTTTTTTGCTTTTTGACTGTTCATCATATCATGAAGCTAAGGACCATTTTAAAGGATTCTTTGAAAATTTGTGTCATTTAAATTTTACATTTGTTACATACATATGCATTTGTATACTTCCTACAATCCTACATGATACATGTCCAAGTTGCTCGTATCATTTATCTCTTGTTTATCATTTACAATCATGCACAAGTTTTGTATTAGTAGTACTATTTCCTTTTAACAAAAGAAGAGAGTTAATAAGATAATAGAGAATCATTTTTTATAGTTATCACTTGTGGTTATGAAAAATGTTTGACAAAACTTTTTTTTCATTTCTGACGTGTAAATATAATACAATCCATTTACTTGCTTGTTATTAATGAATTTAAAAGCATTAAGAGTGTTTTTTATATTTGTAAAGACTAACTAATACTTCTATTGCAACTGTTAAGAAATTCCAGACCTAATATTTATACAAAGAAAAGAAAAAGGTTAGATCATATTCTAAAAGTTGATTCCGAATTAATCTAGTTGAACTTCAAAACATTTATACAATAATGATAATACGAGGTTGAGGTGATGGAGTAGTGACATCGCCATGAGACTCATTTGAAGGATTTCCCAGGTTCACATTATTCATGCCAATTTTGTCCAATTAGCAAAATTAATTGGACAAGACATTATTGCATTGAGTTTTGCATTATATAAGTCATTGGTTCACTACTAAAATTACCATCAACTCAGATCATCAGTCCACCTGCTCTTCTATACAAAAATGTATAATCGATCAAGTCACTTTTTTAACGTCCTTGGTCCCCCAAAATTTTGATAGGCATATAATCTTTGAAGTGTATGATAAAATTTAGCGAGAAAATGATACACGTTGAACCTCTAAAATCCTCTAGCTCTTTCTTATACAAGTATATATATGTTGTCGTATACAATTCATTATTCCATGCATTTTAGATTATCAACCCACCTTATTACTAGCTAACATAATTCCAAAGTTTTGTCACTATTTATAATTCCATCCGGTATACATCGTCCTACATGCTTTTGAATTGGATTAGCGGCAAAATTTTCAACGGCTTTAAAAACAAATGGATACACTCTATGTATATTGGTTTGGTTTTCAACAAATTTCATTCCCATCAAGGACATCAACTTTATCCAATCAAAACTTTAAAAATTATAATTAGGATCGAGAAAATCTTAATTTTTTTAATTTTTTTTTTTTAAAGAAAGGAAATCTTAATATGAAGTATATTCTTGTATATTACTCTAAGTTCTTAAATATTAAAGGGAGTCAATTATTGTACTTTAAAAGATAAAATGGTTTAGATAATAATTCTAGGAAACACATATACCACGTACATAGTTTGTAAGGTAAAAAAAAGTGTAGAAAATCGCACCCAAAAAAAAAAAAAGTGTAAAAATATTGAAAGCAAACAAGTTTCTAGAATAAGGTCAAGGGACCTATAAATAGGCATGGATGCTCTATTGAGCAAACCATCCATACAAGTCCACTTGTACTTTTCTTTAAGCAATGCAAAAAATATTTACTCGTCTAATTTCTCTATTCTACCTATAAATTTATAGAGATTTTAGTAGACTTTTTTTTTTTTTTTTTTAATCAATGATATGTTCCCTCAACTTCGCTAAATATCTTGTCAAAAAAAAAAAAACTTCGCTAAATATTACTTTGTCTTCGACAAAACAATACTACCCACGTATGCAAAAAAAAAATCCTTCTAAGACAAGCAAAACTGTCACTTCTTAACCCAATCCGATATCACGATCAGAAGTTACTGATGAGAGAAAGTCAAACCCGACCTAAACCCAACCCAAACGACCCAAACTTAACCCTATTAGACTTATTTGTTGGACCCACTTATCGTATTTAAAATAATGTTAATTTTACACTAAATTGAGATAGTTTTTTGGACCTGAACGGCTGAACCCAATTCATTGACTTGAGTTGATAGGTGTTTAAACAAATAATTTTGCTACTCTATACCTTATTCCATGAAACAAATCAGTATCACATTTTTTAGGTCGAATTTGTGTTTTCTATAAGATTTGATAGATATTGATGAATAATTTTCGTTAAAGTGAAAATCATAGACTGTGATTAAAAGGATTAAACTTTTACGGTTTGATGGGAAGTAGATGATGAAGATGGGTATGATGGCGTACTTTAGAGGCAACAAATATATTAAATTAGTAAATATGGACTACTTCGTAACAAATAACAATTGACGAACGTGTGTGAAATATTATAAAATTCAATGTGATATTAAGAAAGTGATTGGAGAGACTCGATATAATAGGGTTAAAACCAATATCAATAATTGCATAAAGTAGAGATAACCTCTTTGAAATTGGATTTGGAAAAAGTTTTCATAAGATTCTTTATTCAAATCATAATTTAGATTGCCTCAATTTATTTATACCAATATCATAGTATTCAAAGGTATTAATAGTTAAAATTATGCACACAAAAAAATAAAAAATTGGTAATTAAAGATGAATAATTTTTTGAGTATCGACAAACATGTATATCAGAAGAAATACTATGGGTTACAATACAGTTTTAGTGAGTTAAAAGAATTGCTCCGTAATGAAGTAATAATTTACATGACTATTTGTTTTAATATATAAGATATTATTTTATTTTTTTTAAAATGCATCACGAGCACAATTGTCGAGACAAACTTTAACGATCAATTGTCTTTACTTAATGCCCCAAACGTGTGTGTGTTTTTTTTTTTATTTTTATTTTTTATTTATTTATTATTATTTTAAATTTTCTCTAAAAAAAACTCTTAACCAAATACCCCATTATCTTTCCTTGATTCGGCTTTGGGTTTGAATGGAAGTTTCTCTTGGAGGATTATTTGGAGTAGAAAGGCTCTTGTCAAATAGGGTTTAATTTGGAGAGTGAGGAATGGTGATATTTGGGAAGATCCTTGGATTGTGGGTGAGCAGGGAAGATTTATTACTTCTCGAAAGACTGACGATGTGACTGTTGTTAGAGACCTCATGCTACCCAACTGCTGTGGTTGTTGAATGCTAATTTTAACGAAAAATGACCAGCAGAGTATCTTTGGCAATACCTATCAGCTCTCGTGGTCCGAGTGATCAATTGTCTTGGGCTTTCACAAATGACGGAATTCATTCGGTCAAATCTGCTTATCTTCTCGGTAAATCTCGTGACTTGGATGCTTTCCACAAGTCATGGGTGGAGTTGTGGAAGACTGACACTATACCAAAGGCAAGAGTGATTGCAAGAGTTTGATCGAGAACCATGATAATAATCAGAGCTTCTTGATTGAGTTCTTTCTTGGGAAAGGCAGATAAGAGGGGAGGGCATTTTCGCAGGCACTAGACGTGTTAGAGGAGCTTTGAATGTATGGCAGTACATTTTGGTGTGAAAGATATGGTCTTAAATTCTTAACGAGGTGATTTTGGAATCTGACTCCCAAGTAGTGATGAATCATCTTGACAAGGCTTCGACTTACTTGACGAACTTGATAATATTCTAGACGATGCATTGGAGCTTACCTTTTCTTTTAATTTTATTTTTTGGTCTCATGTTAAAAGGGAGGAAACTTTGTTGCCCGTTACCTTGGTCGGTTAGTGCCCTTAGGAGTTGAACAAGTTTGGAACTATCATTGCCCACATATTATCTCCCCATATACACTTTCAGATGTTAACTATTGAGTAATAAAACACTAATTGTTTTTCTTCAAAAAAAAAAAAAAACCATTATCTCTTGAAAGTTGAAACACTTCTTAAAAAAAAAACATAACCCCACTTGGATTCGTTATAAACTACTACAAGGTCTACAACCCAATAACTTAAACCCAGCCCAAAAAAAATCAAAATTAACTTGCTCCACAGGCAACAGCCGAATCCAATTCCATTACAACCTTTCTTTCTTTTCCCCTTTCCAATGTAAACGCCGCAAAATCGAAAAGCAAAGGAAATGAAAACCCCGTTTCGCGCCTAAGCCCCAAAAGAAACGCGCCCATTTTTTTCAAAAAAAATGTCTCCCTCAAATAATTCAACCAACCAAATGTCTCGCTGTCTAAAACTCCGAACTCTCTTTAAAAAATCCTTCAATTTTCTCCCTCCTCTCCTCAACCCTTCTTCTTCCGCCGCCATTTCCACCGCCATTGATAACCCCAATTCATCAATGGAGGAATTCAAGGACGCAATCCGAACCCGCCTCTGCATCATCGGGTCTGGCCGGCGGCCCACACCGCTGCTATCTACGCTTCACGGGCCGAACTCAAGCCCATTCTCTTCGAAGGTTGGATGGCCAATGGGATCGCGCCAGGTGGACAGCTTACAACCACCACCGACGTCGAGAATTTTCCCGGGTTTCCTGAAGGGATTTCGGGTTTGGATATTACAGAGAAGTTTCGCCAGCAATCGTTGCGTTTCGGTACGGAGATAATGACCGAAACGGTGACTGCTGTTGATTTCAAAACGACGCCGTTTAAGGTGTTTTGGGGTGATGCGAAGAAGACTGTGTTAGCTGATTCGGTGATTATTGCTACCGGAGCTGTTGCGAAGAAGCTTGATTTCCCGGGATCTGGTGAAAATGGAGGGTTCTGGAATAAAGGGATATCGGCTTGCGCTGTATGCGACGGCGCGGCGCCGATATTTAGGAATAGGCCGTTGGCGGTTATTGGGGGTGGTGATTCGGCGATGGAAGAAGCGAATTTCTTGACGAAATTTGGGTCGAAAGTGTATATAATTCATAGGAGAGGTGAATTTAGGGCTTCGAAGATTATGCAAAAGAGGGCATTGGAAAACCCTAAGATTGAGGTATTGTGGAATTCGACGGTGGTTGAGGCGTTTTGGGGATGTTGAGAAGGAGAATAGGGTTTTGGGAGGGTTGAAGGTGAAGGATGTTGTTAGTGGGGAGGTTAAGGATGTGCAGGTTTCTGGGTTGTTTTTTGCTATTGGGCATGAACCTGCTACTAGGTTTTTGGGGAATGAGGTGGAGTTGGATGCGGATGGGTATGTGGTTACGACACCGGGTACGACGAAGACGAGTGTGAAGGGTGTTTTCGCAGCGGGTGATGTTCAGGATAAGAAGTATAGGCAGGCTGTTACTGCTGCTGGGACTGGTTAGTGTTTGTTTATATGGTTTTGGTTTGATTTGTTTTTCTGTATTGTGTTATTGCATATTTGCATTGTTGTGTTTATTATGTAAATGCTTGTGTCGTGTATATATCATTGTGGGATTTGTTAAGACATTACAATGGCTACCTAGTCGCAAACTCGAGCTTGAAGATTCTTGAGAGGTTTGGGGGCGTTTATATCCATAATCCATTCCTTTGATAGCTGTATATATTCATGTGGTCGAAAGGCTTGGGGTCCTATAGGCTATAGCCCCTGTGGGCTGTAGTATGTGAAAGGGGATAATGGAAAGAAGCTAGAAATGGTACAGTGTGCATAAAAGTTTGTTTACAAATCTAAGATTGCAGTGTATATGATATAGGTTAGAGGTGTAATTAACACTGGAAGAATAGGTTTAGTTGAGCCTTGATTAGGCATACATCCCTGTCCTGTATTTTGCTAACAAGACATTGTTGATTTTTCGGTTTGATTTGCTTGTGTTGTTGCAAAACTTGCAATGCTGTGTTTTGATGCTAAAGCTTGTTGAGCTGAAATTGCAATGTTGCCAGAGGTATGATGCACTTTGGGGATGGGTGCAATTGAGCTTAGGTTGGACATTTGTAATTGTTTTTTGGTATTACAATTCTGTTTGTACTTTTGTACATTTATAAGATTTATAACACCTAGCAAGTTGGGTTGGATGGATTTTGAAGATTTGGGTTGTTTAACTATGTTTTCCGGAGGTGTAGGTTTATAGGTTTGAAGAATTTTGACGTTTCTTTTGCTGTGTGTGATAGGGAGAGTGTGTAGGCTTATAGCCCATTATGTTTAGCCTTATTTATTGCCTCTGGGGGATAAAATTTGCTACTGATTATATCATTGAGAGGCTGAGTTTCAATTCACTATATTGCTATGATAACAATGGCACACTTTGAAGAATACTCTTTGTATGAACTCAGAAGAAATGCCAATTCACTATAGTTTTTTTGAGGATTGATTCTTGTTTATTATCCCTTATTTTAATGATGATAAGTTGATGTCCCCTCCCACTGCAATATGACAGAGAAAAGTGTAGGATCCTATATTTGAGCTCCAAAGTTCCCTTGGCTGATAATCCTTCGCGTATGGCTGAATAGACTGGCAGTGTTTACTTCCGGTTGAAACCTTGTCGAGAGTACCTTTTTTTTTTTTTTTTTTTTTTTTTTTTAACAATATTTTTAATGGTGTGGTTTGATTTGTTTATGTGCTATATAATATGTTAAGTGGCTTGCAATATAGCTTTAGATGTAGTATGATGCACTTTCGTGAGTGGATTTAATTGAGCTTTGGAAGGAAATATGTCATAATGTTATTGTCTTGATTTTCTGGTGTCCAGATAGAATGTTGGATTTTCTAAGACATTCTAGTTGTTAGTATGATTAGAGAATACTATAGGCGTTTCCTTGTTACTTGGAGATTCTGTAGGTTTACGTGGCTGAAGGGCAGAACGCTTAGGTGTTTGAAAGTAGAGGATGAAAGGAAGCAATTGTTTCTCTACGATATTACATTCCCCTTCCCCTTTCTTTTCATGTCAATGTTTCTCTGTTGCGGGTATGCTGTTAGTGAAAGGTTACTTGCATGTTTTCATTATAGTGATGTTCAGAAATTAAATGTCTGAGATTCCCAAGTCCTCAACATTTCATGACAATTCACTTGTTGCTACTCATCGGGCTCACAAATACCAGGCTACCAGCCCCACCTCAGACAGTTATAATTAGTATTAGCCTTATAGCTTATGTGTCTCACCTGCCTCTCTGCCTATTACACCTAAATCCACAACATATACAACAATTTACTCAACTCTGGCTGTTTGTGAGAGCCTAGCAGTTTTCATGCATTCAATTAACAACCTATGATTAGGTGAATATTAGAATATTACCAAAAGAGTTATCTCCAGAAATGGCAGTAATGGTTCACCAAGCTCCTCATGGATCTCTATCGACAACAGCCACTAGGCGGTTGATTAGGGGAGTAGACGTATGATAAAGTTTTGGACGTTATTCAACTTGATCTTGATTTTACTAGGATAACTATCTAGCATGTGTCAACTTACACTCTAGGATTTTCCCCTTGTATACACTGTTCCATGTCTTTCATCCATTTTAATCTACTTTCTTTCCTTTTGAATTTGAGAGATGATATACACACCATCCCCTCTCACGGAGGCAGAGGTTTTCACGCGTGGGATTTTTGTTTTTTTGGGTGTGTGTTTGGGGGGGGGGGGGGGGAGATTATTTCAAAAGGCAAGTGGACAAGTTACACTTTAATTGTCAATTATTACTAATTCTGCCCAAGGGCTGCAAATGATAGATATAGCCATATGGGACTGATTCCTGTCTATTTCTGACGACATCCCATCTGTATGATCTCTCCATTTATCTGGGATGTTTTCCGTGCTAAAGTCAAAATACCTGCTGCTTGTAGACTTGTAGTAAATGATATCGTTATGTGGCTGGTAGATATAAATGGGTTTTAGCTCAGGAGTAATCGAAGTGCTTTGCATATAATGGGAGGACTCTAGTGAGTTATATTCTGGGTCGTTTTTATGAATAAAAACTTAGTTTTGATTATGATGATTCAGGTTGCATGGCTGCCTTAGATGCGGAACATTACTTGCAAGAAATTGGTGCTCAAGAAGGCAAGAGTGATTGATTATTGAACGACGACGCGGAATGGCCTCCAATTGAAATTGTTTCTAAAATTTAGCCCCTGATATTAGGCTCCTATTCTTCATGAAATAATTTATGGATTGTAATTGATAGACTCCTTATTTGCAACAATTCTTTAATGCAACAGTTCAGTTCTTAATGGCTTAATGCCATTCAAGTTATCCTTTTTTTTTCCCTTCCCCCAAATAATGTTTTACTTTGTTTTTTTTTTTTGATTGTCATGTCTGTTGCTTTGGTTTAACTGCATATTTTGACCTCATGGTTATTGCAGAATGATAGATACAGTGAAGATTTAAACAAAAAAACTTTCATTATGCATAATATATTACTCTGTAATATATACATAATATTTTACTTGTCACAAACAATTTTCTAAACATAGAAACAAAATTCTAGCAATTTCATGTGTTTTTTTTTTGTTACAAAAATTGGGGTGCCAACATTTTGCATTCGCTATACACAAACATCATCAAATGGCTCAACATACTTTCCTTGTGAACTCGAAGGAGGTCTTTTCCAGGTTGCTTTTGTTAGTGATCATTCCCTAATGACCATTATAATGATCATCAGAAACTTTCCAACTATCCCTTTCACAAATCTCCATGAACCTTGCCACGTCGGATTCTGGCCTGGTGAGCTGTTGAACTATCTCCCTAAACTTTGAAGAACAAATCGTAACATTCATGGGGGTTGAGATGTACACAACCTTGATCGCTTCTTTTCTCGACGATTTTCTGCTCAACCTTCCATTTTCTGATCTTCTGCTTCTTTTGTCATTCTCTAGTTCTCTTTCTTGCCAGTTGTGACCTCTCTGCATATCAATCTTTTTTTTTGGTAATTTAATGTGAATGAAAAGTGTATGTCCGACTTCAAATGAAGATTTATTGCAATGCTAATTCTCTTAAATAGGATATTTGAAAATGGATATTTCGTGGAAGGGGTATATAGAAAAATAAAAGGGAGGATAATTCTCTAAATAAGACTATTATGACCCGTAAGCTTGATGTAGATGATTTAAAAGGCTTGGAACATTTTCATGTTGATTTTGTGGTTAGTTTGAATAAATCATTAATTTTTTTTCTTTCTTTCTTTTTTTTTTCTTTTTTTTTTTTTTGTTACAATTATTTGAAGATTTTCGTAGGAAAGGAGACAAAGCCACTTGAGATCATCTAGTGGCAAAATAATTCCGAATATCTTTGATAATTTTTTCATAATTATTACAGTAGTAATTTGAATATTTGATGGAATTTACAAGTTATACTCCATCCGCTTGATTAAGAACGTGGGTTAATCTATATTACAAAAATCTTTACAATAATTTTCGAGTTGGATTTAGAATTTAGGTTGAGTAACTCTAATTACCTAATCGGTTTCTAATAAGTTTTGTAAATGTGAGAGTATCTTGAGAAGTCAAAAGGAAAAATACCAATGGGAGGTGATTTAAAGAATGTGAGCTAGCTTATATTCGAATGCAATTGGAATTTTGTGGAAGTACAGTTTATCTGCCATAGAACACAATCAACAAAATTAGAAAGTAAACAGTGGTGGCTGCCAATAATAGTCTTGTATTTTGTGAAGTTAATTCATCCAGATTCTGATTATTACCCTTCAACTAACTACTACTATTATTTTCATTGAGTAGAACATTTAGATTTATCAAGTGGGAATTCTAATAGTATTCCAAAGTTGAAAGCATTTATTGATGTGTAAGCTTAGTTAAAAGTTATAAAAAAAGACCAACATTGAATTACAAACTTTTTTCCATGTTTCTTACTACGTATATACTTTTGTCGTTTCTTAATACATGCAATATTTCAACTTGTTTTTTACTATTCACGTACATTCAATTAGGATTGTCCATAATTCTAATTAGCGAACAATAATCAAGCAGAAGTAAGTTGTGATATATGCTTGGTAGATCTGTTGTATTTTAAATGGCTCTTAACAAGCTGACCAGCTGCAATAGCAGATAAAAGAGAGAGCTCTCCAGCAAGAACAGAAGCAGCTACAATTGTTGCCAAAACCCTTGAATTTTCTCCTTCTTTCTCTTTGTTTGCCCCTTTTACTCCTAGTAGATTTAAGCATGCTGCTTGTGATGCTAGTTGGGTCCCTCCTCCTACTGTGCCTACCTGAGAAAATTTTCATTTTAATTTCTAATTAATCATATAATCCTAGTTAAAGTAATCATTAATAAATAATACAACGTCTTTTTTTACATCGAAATAGTACATCACACCAAAAATTAATGTTGTACAAGAAAGATATACAACAGTTGCATAACATTTTTATTTTATACGAAGTAATTGTTTAATTGGTTAATGGATAGTTGGTTGTGCCACATAAGATATATAACAGTTGCTTACATTTTCATTTTATACAGAGTAATTGTTTAATTGGTTAATGGGTAATTGGTTGTGCCACATAAGATATATAACAGTTGCATAAGATATTTTTGAAATATTAGAACAAGGGACCAATGAGGTATATGTGAAAAACTTGTTGTTAGCAGCAGAATCTACAGACTGAACCTTAATAATCAATTATACAAGTGGATGGTTCATGCATGGAAATACAAGATGCAGGTGTCATTAATGAAATAAGATTTTCATAGTTTCACTAATTGGAATCGTTGTCAGGATATGATCAGGTGGGTTAATGCAAATTAGAGAATTAATTTCAACACAAACAAAATGTTCTTCCGTAGCAAAGCTACATATATGGGAACGTGACAATCGTACGTCAAGAAAAGTTTTCGATCGATGCATTCTTATGAGTCGTGTCTACTATAGTACTATATACTCCCCCGTTTCATAATATGATGATTATGATTTTCGAGCTTAAGTTTTGACCGTAATTCTTAAAAATCTTATGATGTAACGTATGGATAAAATTTACGAGTAATTATATTTAAATATGTTGGTAATTACCTCAATAGAAGGCATGGTAACAGAAATATGGAGGTCCTTGCCATGATTAATAGCTTCGAGCATAGTAATACAATTTGAGCTCTCCACATTTTGAGCAGGATCTTGGCCTGTCGCTATGAAAATTGCAGTAACGATATTGCTAGAGTGAGCATTATATCCACCGAGAGCCCCGGCCATCGCCGATCCAACGAGGTTTTTGAGGTTGTTAAGCTCAACCAAGGCCTCCACACTTGTCTTCAACACATTCTTTACCACCTCTTCCTTTATGGTTGCCTCACATACCACTGATTTTCCTCTGCCTTCCACCCAGTTCACTGCTGCTGGTTTCTTGTCTGAGCAGTAATTTCCTGTCCCAGTTATGAATGTATACAACAAATAATCTTCAATTTTTTTCATTATTGTGACTGTAAAAAGGTGTGATACTCTTTTTGTCTCAAAATGATTGCAATACTTAATTGCTTTTCAAGGTCAAAGTACATACTTGATACTACGAGTAATGTCGTACTATATGAAGAAGAAAACAGTGTCATGTAAAATCTTGTTAGAATTCAACAATCATTATAAAAATATTAATCCTAGATTTTTTTTTTTTTTTTTTTTTTTTTGCATATCAACATGTAATCAAGTCATGTGATAGGATGGTCAAAGATACATCTTGAATATCGTAAAAATCAAGTGTATGTTTATGTATATACCGGATATGCTGATAACATCCATGTCAGGGAAGTGGGCATGAAGGTGAGCAAGAACATTTTGTACACCTTTAGAAACAATATCCATACCCATTGCATCTCCTGTACTGCAGCTAAACCTCATGTACAAATCCTTCCCTGCTACTGTACTTTTTATGCTTTGCAATCTCACAATACCACTTGATCTGCATATATAAACAATGAACATTATCTACAAATTGAGTACATTTACTAGTACTAGTTTATATTGTAATAAAACCATAAAAACCTGGTAAATATGCCAGCAATGGCATAAAAATTTCCAGGATCCTCCAAGAAGAACTTAACCTCAGCAGCCCTCTTAGCCGACCCGAACCGCGCCACAGGCGCCCGAGTCATCCCATCCTTAAACACCTTACTATAAGCCCCACCGGATTGGTACACTGCCTTGCATCCTCGGTTGGTGCTAGCCACTAGACACCCCTCAGTCGTGGCTATCGGAACATAATACTCCTTCCCATCGAGCAACAAGGGCCCCACCACCCCTACAGGCATCTGCACGTACCCCACTGCCATCTCATGATATTGCCTGAACGCAGCCTCGTAGTCAAAACCCTCCACGGGCAGGCCCTCTACGGACTTCCCCGTGGTTTGCTCTTCAATTTTCCATTTGTCAGTCATCACCACCACAGACTCCACATAGTCTGAGGTGGCGGGGAGTGCAGGTTCTTCAGCATCTACTTTAGATTTACGTGGGAAAATAAAGTAGATGCTGAAGAACCCAATGAAGTAAACAAGAGAGGCAAGAAGAGAGAAAAAAGCAATGATCTCAGACAAAGGGATAGGCATCGTCGTCGTTTCATAATCATGTATGTTAACTCTCCAACAGCAGAGTAGGAAGTAAGCTGCAAAGAAGAACAATGTGAGGAAGAACGCATTGACAAGGTTGTTGAGAGGCAGTTCGCTGGCGGATCGCCAGCGAACGAGGTACATGTAAGGGAATGAAGGAAGAAGATGAGCGAAGGTTTAGGGAGGATTGAAGAGATACTACCGTTTCCTGAGCTTGAAAGGGAACAGTCAATAAGTTTTTCCGTTTTTCCGTCCTTACCACGTAGTTTAATTAATACTTGATTATAATTTCTTGTAGTTTGTTAGTAACGTGAAGCTTGTTTTATATAGCTGACCACGTAAATTTCCTGTCAATAAGATAGACGTACTACGATATTTTATTAGGGTGATGCTAACGAAATATGTAACTAAAAGATGATACCGACTCATCTAAATAGTGTGTCTCATTAAATAATGTGTTAACTACATCCATAAATTAGGGAGAATTAGATTATACATTGACACTCGTATTAGGTTTAGAAATTGATTGAGCACATGTATTGTAATCGTACTAATAAGCAATTAGATTAAAAGTCAGACCTCAATAATAATATTTTTTTTTTTTAGAAAGACTTCATTACTACGTAATAATTAATATTAATAAACTGATCCTACTTTGTTAATTTTGATAATATTTTGACTTGACTTCAAGCCTCACGATTTATAGACCAATATTTAAAGGTACACTTTATCATTAAAGGGGAAGGTAAAAGAATCCCCACCATCAAAGTATCTCTAGTGGGAAGGAACAATTTTTCCTACCTTGGTATACATTTTGATATAATTATGTCGCTATAATAAAAAAAAAAAAAAGGCACCGTACAAATTTGAATACTTACAGTTACGGGTACATGCAACTACTATGCAAGTCCACTCAAAGGCAGTGCCAAGAACTGTGTTCTAATTTTGTATTGTCCAAAAGAGATTCCCACCAATTAATTAGTAATCACATTACAATATAAAATGGATGGAAGTGAATTGGTTAGGCAAGAAACAAAACAACATTGTTCAAATCTTAAAAGATAATGACCTTCAATAGAAGGTCAGAAGTCATAACAATCAATAAGGCCACCTAGCCCAATAGAGTCACATGCATACAATGACTCACATTACGGTAAAACGGACTAATATAAATATTTCTCAAGAAAAATCATATCATTTTTTTAGTGTTTAGAGAGCCACAAGACGGTGATGAGAATCAATCTCAGGATCACCTGAAATCAGGAGAGGGGCTCTAACCACTTGAGCTATCTCTAACTCCTATTTATTAGATTTACAAGCCACCAAGATGTATACTAATATCAGTTAAAAAAAAAAAGGGTCAAAAGTAAATGTATGCTAATAAATAATCGAGGGAGTAAAATTTTTATATGCTGGTTAAAGTTTCCATCTCGGTTCTAGGTAATCCTAGGATCGATTCCCATCACTCATAAACACCAAAAAAAAAAATGTAGACCTTGTCAAACTATCCTTGTTAAATTCATCTAAATATATACTTTCAAATATCAACTTCTGTAAGAACAAAATTAGCTAGTTTTGCCAGCTAATTGTTGCTTAATGTGCTTCAAGATAAATTGCTGTTACAATTGATCTCATCTTTCGAATGACTAGTAAAACAGTTAATGAGTAATAACATTGCGTATCTGATCTTAATCATTCAGTACCATTTGAAAGCCCTATGACATTTGAAAGATACTCTTGTCACCAGTCTCACCAGTCACCACCAAATCACCAGTAAATGCCTAATTGGCCAGGCTCTAACTAGATATCACTGTAGCAAAACATTGAACCGACGAGAAAATAGAATCACAATCTTCTGTCCCACTTTTGAGTACCATATGTAGGTCGATTTTACGCAGATACATTTAAACCTACTTTATCATTAAATAATTTGGATTATCGGGTTTGATAATCCTTTATCTCCATACCTCCCTCAACTATCAGACAAAATATACCTATAGTCAAAAAAACACCCAAAAAAAGATACCACGACAGAAAATGATGCTGCCATTGTTAAGTTTATTAAACGGGATTTAACGAGACAAAGATTGATAACTGACAAACAGAGAGATTCTTAGAGATCTTAAAAGAGTGGAAAAAAGAAAGAGAACCTTTTGAAGAATCTTCAGGAAAGTGGCAGATGAAGTTAAAAGAAAAATAAGATAACAAAAGAATTTTTAAAAAAAAAAAAAAAAAAAAAAAAACAGAGCATAATATGCACTCAGGTTACAGTTACCTAAGACACAACCTATCCAGTTAAAAATAAAAAAAGAGATGATGCTGCCTTTACTATCGTCTATTCGTCTGTCTGCCATACAAGACAGTGCATCACTGCATCTCGTGCAGTAATTGAAGGCATATAGCACCGTACAAGACTCTGCATCTCTGCAGTAATTGAAGGCATATAGCGACCTCACGAATATACAACTAAATAAGTTCAGATTTTGCAAAGCTCCTTTTAGTGCAAATGAACACAAACAAAATCAGAGAGGCAGAAAATACAACGATGAATACGTAGTAACAAGAAACAACTTAAACCAATATTAAGCAGATTGTTTATCCTGTACAACATCAAACCATCGACGTGTTTGGCATCCAATCATTCAAGATTAACACCAAAATGTTCAAAAAATAGAGTTGAAAAGGATGGCATACAGCATTATACCTCTACAAGCATGGTAAGAGCCCAAGAGGCAGTGATGTTGGTATTGTAAAATTTGCCCTCTGTCTACAGACACCTGTAAACCACCAAATGAGTCAAAATCCTAGCTAATTTCTCCTCAGAATAAATCTGTGAATGCCAGATTCATTTTTTCATGTGAGTCAAGATCCTACTAATGAGAGCTTCCTTCTTTCCAGTAACAGGAAGTTTGTGGGCTGAGAGGTAATATTTTAGCTCTGCCACTGTTAAATCTTTCAACTGCCACACAGAAAACAGAAGCAAGCAGGAAATCGAGAGTAAGAGACGAAAAAATGGGAACAAAAAGAAGCAAAGATCATCTAAGAAAGTGAACATACTGCAGAGCATTATGATGAGCAAGAGGGTTTCAAATTAAGATCTAACCTTTCCATTATCAGCAAGATCATCCCAGTCATAGTTAGCAGACTCTTGTACTGCCTTTTCAGCGATAGCTTTCCGTTTTCTGGAAGCTTCAGAAACAATACTCTCTCCTTCTTCATACTTATCTCCGTAGACAGACAACTTAAATTCTTCTATTGCATTAACAACACCAGGCCTGTCGGGGATATAACACAGCAGATTCAGGTTATAAATCACAAACGAAAAACAATAATTAAGGCTCTGTGGCCTCGGTCCACTTCTATTTGGGAATAACCAAAAAAAAAGTTTGAATCTTTGTAGATAACACTCCTTCCATTTCATATTGATTTTCCTAATAGGAATGTCTCGGTTTATGAGGAGAATGCGCCCTACCGGACTTGAGCCTCGCACTGGTCAACTCAGCCCGGGTACACGGGCAAGGCCCCTTGGGAGTGGGAGGGGGGAAGTAAGGGAATCCCCACCTCCAAGTTGCCTCTAGTGGGATTGATCCCACAACCTCATGGTTATGAGCCAATATGTTGACCATGCATGATTATTCACTGATGCATAAGAAAAAACAAACTCATAGTGGGATGACTAAAGTCTGCGTAGTTTTCAAATATTAACTTCTCATGAATTTTAAAAATAAGGGAGTCTGGCAATTAGGTGTGAAGAGCCGCTGAAGAAATCAAGTTAGTTGCATAAGCTAGAAACCAAATTAGTTTAGCACACTACCTGGCCATGCCTTCTTCATCAGGAAGGGTTTCGTCCTTGATTTCTGGTATTTCATCTTCTTCCAGAGCCAAGGCCTGTAATACTGCATAGTGCTTCTGCAAGGCTAAGAAAATAAACCTCATATTTTGAGAGCCTTTTACTAGAAGCCAGAGCAAAAAAAAATTTAAATGGAAGAATAAATGTGATAGCCAACATATGGCAAAATCGTAGTAGGGATATTCCCTGCAGCATACACAATTTTTGCAACAAGATTTGGTTAGTGCTAAGAGATGATGATTTTAGATGAAAAAATTGTGATGCAACACAAATCTATAGAATAACTGACTAAGAAACATCGAACTCTATGAACAATAATAGAATGTAAACTAAGACAATATAGCCAATTGTATATCCTCTATCAATACAACTCACTCACTGCCATAAACTAGGAAGCTAAGTGATTAAGTGTTTCTTATCATTCACATGCTTGAATAAATTGAGACAATTTCTGCGTCACCTATATAATGGGAATATCACCTGCATTAACTCCTAAGTTTATGCAGTTTAAAACTACTAAATATTAAAACAGCATTGTTATTCTTTGTAACTATTTTCTATTGCTGGAGCCCTAACTCCCAAGTGACCATCAAATAAGAACACAGTTACCAGGATTACCAGGATTAGGAAACTGGCATACTGTAAAATCTCCTAAATTTACACGTTCATAAGGGTTACAGCCTTCTGAATATCTTCATTTGATGCACGAGGGGTCGTAAAAGTGACATCCATATGAAGCTGCAAAGATTGAAGAACGTTTCCAAAGATCAATTTAGCAGAAAATTGAGAAATTGGCTTATATACCTACAAATTAATCTACAAAAATTATTCCTTGCCTCTTCAGGGTTTCGTATATCATCACAATATGGTAGGTAAATCATATGCATTCAGGAGGCTCGACCTGACCACGTGCAGTAATTACCTCATCCTGCATTCAGCAAGAAAAGAAAATCAAACCAGCACTGAGTTTGTTTCATGGCATGCAAAAATGATAGAGGGAATGCGGGTTTTTTTCATTTTCTTTTTTTTTTTTTTTTTTGCCTTGGGAGGGGAGTGTAAATGAATGCTAAAAGAGGATAGAAATTGAGAATCCAGATAGACGTAAATTTAAGTTGTATAATCCAGCTTCACAATAAACTTTATAAATTTTAGCATAAGCTAGTTAGGTAGCATCATAGTTAACTACTGTGGCTTTGGTCTGGAAGATGTGCTCTGAAGAAAACATGAAGCTATATTTCTCTATACACTGATGATATAATATCTGCCTTTAAGACTTCACTCTCTTATTCTCCATTTGTTTAGAAGTATAAATGCATAATGTACAACGATTTCACACTGAAATGATCCAACCAGACACCACTATATATATTTCAGAAATGAGCAAATCCAACAAAAAAAAAAAAAAAAAAAATTAAAAATTAATGTAAAGGTCCCTTTAACCTCAGAAAAACCCTCTACCCTGCAAATTTGAGCAGAACCATAAAAGGGTCAGATCCTATTAAAGCAGGTAACAAAGGAATTCCCTCCTGATTTAATAGTGTCTTAGAACTAGGGTTTTGAAATTCTCATACCTTGGGAACTAAGAAAAATATTTATATCAGATAACCATGTAAATCTGGAATCTAACTTTAAAAAGAAATTTGAAACAATACAAATGAATAAAACTTACTTGAGCAATGAGCGCAACCAATTGAGGATGTGTTGAACTGCCAAAGTATGCAACTGCAAAGCTGCATCATGAAGACTAAAGACTGAAAAGCTATAATAAGCCAGAAAGCTACAGAAGCAAACATTGATACTTATTATATTTGACTTTTACAAACATTTGCTTTTGGAAAATGCACTCTCTGCATGTCTTTCACAAATATATCTATACTAGTCTTATCTATATAAAAACTTACATTGGAACTTCATATACCTAGCAAATAGTTAGATGCATTACTTCAGGAAAAACATGTGTAAATATCAAAACCTGGCAATTCTACACATGACAGGTCACCAAAATGTGGATTTGTCGCTAGCCTTAATCTCATAATCGTCGACAAGTTGTGTCAAATCTACCTCAGTCGAGGTGGTCTATGCATGGTTGCTACAAGTTGATTGCACAAAGATCAAAGATTAGGCTACTAACCGTCTAAGCCGCAACATAGATCTATGCAACGCGATGAAGATCTTAGTGCTGCCAATTGTATCCTACAAAGCATACACATAATATATGATGTTTCCTCAAAGAATTTCGAGAAACAAGAATTTTGAAAAAGACCAACAAAAACTAAGTAGATGAGAGTAACAGAATGCAATGAGCTGATGTTAGGGAAGAGGTGCAATGAGGGAGTTGTTAGTAGCTTGAAGGAGAAGTTAGTTTGTTTGTTACGGAAATGCTCTATAAATAGAGCTAATAGAGAGAGATAATCATGCGGAATATTGTTTGAATGTTTTGGGTTAGCTTTAGAAGGCTAAATTAGGAGAGAATCCACCTCTCGAAAGTGGAATTATCATACAAAAGTGCTGTAATTCAGTTTATTAATTCAAATTTTACCATCTTCTTCCTATTTTCTGCCATTCATGAAGCTCAAGCTATGTTAATCCATAGCACAAAGCCCTCCTTTTCTTTCTGTGTTCATCATTTTGCCATAGATGTGTATGAAGGAGACCTCACAAACAAAATTCTAACATTGAGGTGTAAAAACGCCCACCCATCAGGATCTTGCATAACAAATTAAAGGGAAAGAGAATAGCTTTTGTCTGACACTGCACAATATAATCAAAAAAGGATAAGAATAACCTTGAACCAGACACCAATTCTTCCACAGCTGAAAGTCAGATACTGCAGTACATATTAAGCACCATGCTTAAAGCCAGAGAGCAAAGAGATACGGCCAAGATTTGACCACTTGTTTATTTGGGCTTACAGACATAGTTTCAACTGCCAAACAATCTTTCTACTCTTTTTTTTCTGTCCAACCAAAACATATATCTCTCAAAGCTTCACAAATCCACAATGCTGGGTTGCCTAACAATTATGTCTCCTTTGCTCCATTCTCCTTCCAAAATCATTGGTTGCTTCCCAAAACTAGGCCTGCTCAACAATTCCTTTCTCCTACATTTTGTATACCCCACCAAACATTCTCCCTCCTCTTTTATTAATAATGAATAAAAAATGGTTCAGCCCCCAATAGTTATCCTCCATGTGTCAAAAGCAAATTGCTTAAAATTTGGAGGTATTGAAACATTAGCCTCCACATTAAGTGGCCAACTTGCCAGTTGCCACAACGGTGAACAAGCCTAAATAAAGAGTTAGGGGGGGGGGGAGATGACCAAAGAGACGAGACTGGTTAAGTCTGATCTGGTCTCTAATGGAAAGTAAAGCTACTATCTTAAGACTTTCCCAAATGAAACTCAAATTTTATTAATCCAAGTCCTCCTACACAGACCCAAAGGTAAGTTAAGAGACTGAATGACACAACTTGCCAAGAAGATAAAGCAAGAGTAACAGAATATCATTACAATCCGAGTTAATCTTAAGCTTGAAGCTAGCTCAAATTTTTTTGATAAAAGTCAAAACAAGACCAAACTTCTCTATGCAAGAGATGTTACAAATATTGGCCGTGCTCTAATTGGCTCTGTATTTTCTAGCATGCATTGTTGTGATTTATATGTTCATATGTTAAAGTGTAGGTAATTAATATTGTTGTTTTTAAATGGAGTTTGTGGATGAGTAGGATTGTATGATTATATGTGCAGCCGGAAAGATCAATGATCAACATATACTGCAAGTATATCAAGTTACCTCAATCAGTTGGAAACAAAAACGTTGACGGCTTCAGATTATGAATGATCCTTCAAGCAACTCAATGGCTTGAAAGCCAAGAAGGCAAAGTTGTGTTAAAGAGACTCTTTTAATCTGTGATATCTCCTCCCTGGAAAACTTTATTTCTTGACTGCAGGGCACATTTAATCAATATAGTACAAATTATAAGAATCTGAAAGAATAAACTTACTAAACTACAGAATTGGTTTATATTATAAAGGACCAGGCAAAAACTATTAACAGGTATATATTTTGGACCATTTAATCAAATACAAACTTACTCCCTATAAGCTTGAAACTGCTTGGGAGCTTCTTGTATAAGTGCACCAGTATCGGCACATATTAAGGACCTTTTTCCAGTCTGGCACAAAGTCAATATACAAATTAGTAAACACTTATGGATTCCTGTGACAAGGATTTAAAACCCCCTATATTTTTCCAAGGATCAATACAGCAGTTTACAAACTTCAATTTTTAAAGTTTATATGAAGGATGGCATTGGACGTCCTTACAACAACATTTACTTGAGCAAATTTGAACTTAAAAAGGACCCAACAAAAAGAAGAGAAGAAGACCACTTTCAATAATAATTAAAAAAATATTCTAAAGATAAAGAAGATAAATCCCAACTTCCTTTATAATTGGACCTAAACTTTAAAGTGAAATGACTCCGAAATTAATGTTTTCTTTTAACTCGCATGTTGCCTCACATTAGTCACCTACATTTGGCAATCACATGCTCAATTAACCAAGGTAGTCAAGCCACTGAATCATACAATACAAAAAAATACAACTTAAATCTCTAGTTGACATAAAAAATAAAAAATAAAAACATTAGCTTATTATAACTTGAAACATTATTAAACATCCCCAGTTTTCAATCCAATCTTTCACCGGAGAGACCGATTTATAGATAAGAAAGGGCCCATACACATATCTCTCAGTTTCACTTTAATGTTGGCTGAGGCTTTTAAAGTTGCAGATTTCATGTCTAAGAGATTTGGAATTTCTTGTGATTTTTTCATTTCATCATAAAGACATTTTGCCCTCTTGCTTGTATTCACTCCATTACTGCTAATATATACTCTTTTCCTTATCTAACACCAATCTCCTCCTCCCCCCACCCACCCCCTCCCTCCGCCCCACAACAGGATCCACCCCTCCCATCCTCATCCTCACCCAACCCCCTCAAAATATAAAAATGTTGAAAGATAGCGATGCTATAAAACATTTATGCTGATAGGCATTCTATTATTCCACCCTCGATCCTATAATTCCTATCTTACAACGAAGCTCATGAGTTCCATGAGTTGTTGACCATTGCATGTAACATGACAACAAACAGCTAAAAAAATAGATGTTGAATTTTAAACATGCTAAAAGCAAGAAAAGACATAGTTATAGGATAGCAAAAACAACCTTGAGAGGAAGATTGGTCGTAGAATCCTAGCCAAGTAATATTTCCTAGAAAACCAAAGCAAGGGATCATATTAGGGGCTAACAAATAGGTTGAGGTAAAAGTTTACAGAGAATAAATTAAAAAATTAGGTTGACAAAAAACCTGGAACAGTATAGGACGAAGTAGAGCATATGCACTCATTTGTATAGATACACCATTCGCAATTGACAGTGTATATGTTCTATATCTGCGTTTCTTGAACATACGCTTTCTCAGCTGGTCCTTCATGTCTTGCAATCTGTATTTTCATAAATACATGAGAATTACGCCATCTGTGTTATGATATACAGAAAACTAATCTCACAATCTCAGCAAATTATTTACAAGAATACGAGAGGGGAACAAACCTTCCTTACATAATTTCTTCTAAGGTAACACACACACACAAAACACACACACACAAGGGAAAAAAAAAAAAAAAAAGGCTTTACTGCAATACTATGCCCATAGATCACAAAGAATGTGCAAGAAAACCAGGAAAAATTTTGATCTCAAACTCTCTATAGATGAGGGAACGAATTCAGCTAGAGCATCACCCTCCAATCCAAGCATGTCCTAAGCCGGCAGTGGTTTTCAGTATTTATATGAATCAAAGAAGCAAATGGAGAACAATATAGGGAAGACATTCACATACAGCATAGAAAAGGGACATGTTGAAGTCTCTATCAGGATTACTCAGGGGAAGAAGTTCAATTGAGATACCAAGATCTTGTGCATCCTGAAAATATGCAAAACAGTATCAAAATAAGAGCGACATCTCAGCCCAGCAAAAAGAGTTTTGCTCAATAGATCCTGAGGATTTTTACTTTAGCTCGTTGCAAAGTAGTCCTTTTCATGCCTAGCTTTGTTACTCCCTTCAAAGTCCCAAATGGATCATCCTCATTTGTAAACAGAAGCATACGTTTTTTCAGCTGTCTTTGTAGATCTGAAGAGAACCCTTTGGTCATATTTTCAGTTCAAGAGATACAGGTTTCACATACTGTACTGTAATGAAGGGCATAGAACAACAATGACAACAAACTGTTCAGTAGATGATATTACCCTTTGCGTAGAAGCGCTTGAGCAACCCAAAGGCATTGTAGAGGGAGTTCTCTCGTGATCCAGACACAATGCCATGTTGGCTTCTATGTTTTTCATGAAGGACTCTGAATGAACAAAAAAAAACCACGTGAGGCAAACATGTTGATCACATTCATATAGGCCCCCAACTATTTAATTGCAATACATTCATAAGCAAAAGCAACTATGTCACTCTACATCTATCCATCCCACATATTTCACTCCCTCAGGCTTTCATTTTTGTCCAATTCAGCCGTATTTCCCCCGTTTCCTACATCTCTAGATCCCTCTATGTGCACCTTTATACTTCCTTCCATACATATAACAACAAAGTAAAGGCACAGATACTGAAAGATGCTTGATAAACATATTACATTTATTATGATTATTATCCAAGTGATAGTTAACTTTGACATGTGGATATGCCTAAAACGCAAAGAAAATAGTAACTAATCCCTAAGTGGACCAAAATCATATACTTTCTCGGTTTATATTTGATTATCCTATTTGGAATCTTTGAAGATTCAAAAGAGATTCAAATGCTTACGGAATCTAATACTTTATTACTTCAATACATAGTCATGTAGAATCTTCGTAAATTTGTCTCGATTTTTAGTTTCCAAATATGCAACTTACATTTTTTTGTAATACATAGCTTGAAATATTTTAATTACAATATTGCACTAGAAAATGTGCAAAAAGCAAATAGGGCAAACAAAAAGATACTCCCTCTATTTTGTAATAATCGCAACTGTAGGTATTGCACAAAGTTTGAGGAAAATTATAGCGTGGGGACCAAAAAGTGAATTTTATAATATAAAGTATAGTCAGTGGGGATATTTTTAATTGTTAATAGGAAAGAGAAATAATAAAAAAGTAGTGTAAGTGGGGATAGTGGGAGAGAGAAATAATAAAATAGTAGTGGTCCTTTACCAAATAAGGTAGTGTTGCAATTATTATGAAACAGATGTAAAAGGAAAGTGTTGCGATTATTACGAAACGGGGGAGTATAGGAGTAAGACTAGACAATGCCAAAACTTATTTTCATTTTACAGCAAAAGTGTCCCAAACACATCAAATCTTTCTTAACCATGAAGTGTTGTCCAGAGTCTTTAGACGCACAAATTTTAATCCCCCGAATAATTGTGGTCAAGAGGGCATTGCTTATCTTTAATTTCTCATCCATTTCTCTAGGGTAATAACCTTCCATCTTCATGTTGCCAAAGAAACACTTTTCCTTCTATGTTTAATACGGAAAGAAGAACTGGCACATAAGAGTTGACAGGGAACAAAACCAGCAGGTCAAAATATCCCACAAGCCCCTAGATAAACTTCTTAGATGAATGCTCAAATTGAAGAAATAGCCTCCACTTCTAGTGACGAACCAACAAGCCTCCGAAGTCCTAACCGATAGCACACACAGTACCAAAACAATTCATTCCAACAGGCTTGACAACACTACCAGACTACCACTAGGGAGAAGCACCAAAAGAATAGTTTTAACATTAAGTAATTCTACAGAATATCTAAGATAAAATCACTTTCAAAACAAAAACCCTTCACAAACTGTCCAATATATTAGGCACACTAAATACTTGAAATGGTAGAGAAGGTCACACTAGAAGGCCCAAGTTTCTTCAGACCTAGGACAATGAATTTGACAATTGCAACATGAACATATAATAGCTGATTCTCTTCTCATAATTTTGTCTTCTTGTAATTATACAGCAAGGAGGCGGATTGGGATGGAGAGATGGATCCAGACATGACTTGGTTACGAATGAATGTTCCTGAGAGTGACCAAAGAGGTCTTAGGGGAATCAAGGGGAAGAACTTTGACGCAAAAAGATACTTCATGGTGGAATGAAGAGGTGAAAGCAGTAATTAAGCAAAAAAGGGAATGCTATCAAGCCTTGGGAAAATGTAGGAGTGACGAAACCTTTACAGCGTAAAAGGAGGCTAAGAGTAAGGCAAAGGCAGCCGTTCGACAAGCAAAAGAAGGCTTATTAGGAGGTTTATGAAAAGCTCGACTCCAAGGAGGGAGAAAAGATCATTTATAAGATGGCAAAGAGAAAACAAGAGGCAAGGAAGGATATTGGCATGGTAAAGTATGTCAACGATAAGAACTAAATTGTCCTACTACAAGAGGAGGACATCAAGGACATGTGGAAGGGGTACTTCGATGAATTGCTTAATTGAAGTAATGGAGTTGTGATAGGAGATACCTCCGTGAGTGATAAAGAAATCAACATAGAGTATGTGCAGAAGATTAGAAGAGTAGATATGGAGATTGCACTGAAGAAGATGTAGCCTAAAAAGACGGTTGGCCCTGCTCGTACACCGATAGAGGTGAGAGGTGTTTGAGTAAGATTGGTATTGATTGGTTAACAGACCTCTTTAACAAGATATGGAGGGCTATGAGGATCCCGCAAGATTGGAGGAAGAGCACCTTGGTCCCCGTTTATAAAAACAAAGGAGACGTTCAAGATTGTTCTAACTATCGAAGGATCAAGCTTATGAGTCACACTATGAAGTTGTGGGAACGAGTGATTGAACATAGGTTGAGGGCATGCACGCATTTCGAATAACCAATTTCGTTTTACGCATGGGAGATCTACTATGGAAGCAATCCATTTGATAAGACAAATGATGGAGTTTTATCGGGTAAAGAAGAAGGATCTTCATATGGTCTTTATTAATTTGGAGAAGGCATATGACAAGGTGTCAAGAGAGGTACTTTGTGGCAATGTTGAAGAAAGGTATCTCCCAAAGGTATGTGGACCTAGTTAAGGATATGTCTCAGGATGTGTCATGTGAGGACATGTGGAGGGTTGACAAAAGATTTCCCTATCACAATTGGATTGCATCAAGGGTCTGCATTAAGCCCTTTTCTTTTTGCAACGGTTCCAGATGAAGTAACTACACCAATTCAAGATGAGGTTCCATGGTGTATGTTGTTTGCGGATGATATCGTTTTGGTGGATGAAACTAAAGATAGGGTTAACGGTAAGTTGGAGCAATGGAGGCAAAGGTTGGAATCTAGAGGGTTTAAGTTAAGTCGGAGTAAGACTGAATATTTGGTATGTCGTTTTGTTAAGTACCGGGGGACAAGTGATGAAGTGGTGAGTTTGGATGGAAAGGAATTGACCATGAGTGACA
Source organism: Chenopodium quinoa (assembly GCF_001683475.1). Taxonomy (NCBI): domain Eukaryota; kingdom Viridiplantae; phylum Streptophyta; class Magnoliopsida; order Caryophyllales; family Amaranthaceae; genus Chenopodium; species Chenopodium quinoa. Next base: position 2,783 of record NW_018744357.1, on the reverse strand, counting down.
TTGATCATCCAGAAAAATGGTGACATTGATCAAGACGTGGCCCACAAGACTAAGTAGGGGTGGCTTAAATGGAGAGCAGCGGCCACGGAAGTGTTATGTGATCGAAGCATTCTTTTACAGTTGAAGGAAAAATTCTACTGCCATAAGACCAATGTTGCTATGGTACAGAATGTTAGGCTTCTAAAAAAGAGCACATCAATAAAAAATGGAGGTTACAAAAATGCACATGTTAAGGTGGATGTGGAGTAACAGTCTAAGAGATAGAATCAGAAATGAGGTTGTTTGCAAGAAAGTAGGTGTGGCAGGCATTGCAGACAAACTAAGGGAAAATCGTATGCATTGGTTTGGGCATGTAAGACGGTGACCCGAGGGTGCACCGGTTCGAATAGTGGAAGAGTGGAACCATGGAGGGGTTAAACTAGAGAGAGGGGACCAAAAATGACTTGGTTGAAAGGAGTTAGGAAGGATATGAACTATATTTGCATGAGGATGAAGCATTAGATCGTAAGGGATGGAGGAGGAAGATTTTTGTGAATGACTACACGAAATAATCAATTTTGGTTCATGTAGCCAACCCCACTTATGGAATTAAGGCTTTGATTGATTGATTGTAAATTGAGAAAAAGTGGAGAACAATGTATAAATGAAAACCATAAGATTATTAGAGTTACGGCGTGTCAAATCGAATAAAAAAAAATGGCTTTACCCTCAATTTGATCAAATTCTTTTATTAGCCTGGCAGTTGGCCTGCCAAGACCATCTTCACCGGCAACTGTAAATACAAAAACACCACTTATATCCTGCAAATTCTTCTTTTCTCGCTGCAAATGATGACAATCGGAAAAAAAAAAAAAAAAAAATCCAGATATTAAAGCATAGTTTATATTGAAGCACATAGAACTCATTCAATTCTTGCTAATCAAACTCAAAAATGACCACAAACACATAGTATATAATTGAAAAGACTGGAGTAAACAGAGAAAACACAGATGAACCACTAGCAAGCAACAGCAATTTTGATATGATTCACATAAAGTTATTACTGAAAAAGACATATCAATTCATAAAGTAGATGGCAGATATTAGCATTTCAATAGCCCTAGTTATTTCTCTACTAGACCAGAACCATATATATTCTTCCCTCTACTTGTGATATTTCCAAAGAATACACTTAGATTTCAGAAAGTATCAAAACATCCGAAAATTCCTTTTACAAAGATTAATGGATTTCATAACACGATGCAGGGCATAATAAACAAAAACAAAAAAAAGAACAAATCCAAAATGGCCTTGATGCACACTTAAAAATTCAAAATAACCTTTCTCTAAAATCTCCTATTACAGTCCCTAACTCTTTCGCTCCTTGCAAGAGTTGCAGGTTGAGGGTTACAAGGCAACAGGCCAGCAGTATAATCTTATCTCTGACAAATTGAAGGATTGCAGGGGTCAATATCAGTCACATTTTTTATTTCAATGAGCAACCAACTACAGCATATGGAGGTGCAAGTCCCAATCTTTTTTGGAAAGTTTAGCTAGTTAGCAACATGTCACAAGAATGTACAGATGCAAGTCTCAATCTTTTTTGGAACTTCAATTGACTCATGTGAGTTAGACAAGCTGTGCCAAATGCATCAGCTACATTCAAGACAATATCCAGTGAAGCATGAAAATGAATACGCAAACTATCGGGACAAACACTGCAATAATTTAAATTATATGGTAACAATAGTTCCAAAGATATAACTCATGGTAGAACTATGGGTCAACACTCAACAGATCTAACTAAACATTGGAGAATGACTTACAGTGTTGTAAAAACAAATTGCGATCTCATCATAGGAACTACTAATAATACGAATCTTCAAGGACTCGGAGATACAGCTGATAGCCATTTGAAAATGAGTATGATCTTTTTTATCTTCCTGCGAGGAAAAAAAATGGTTATGCCAACAAAAATGAATTCAGTCAGTCATCTGTTAAAATGATGCATGGTCAATTTAGACTGTCACACACTGTAGATAGATAAAGCCATGGTACACACTAGTTCAAAACATTTCCATGCATCCTAATCTTCTTCCTTTCTGTTTAGATGATAGACATTTTAATAGCCCAAAATTAAAAATTACTCTTCCAATTTTAAGTCTCAAAAAGCTGTTCCTGTACAACTTCACATTCACATCCTATGTTATTCATATTCTTCATTTCACCTTGAGTGCCCATGTTGGACCCTTCATTTTAGTTCAAAATCAAGGAACTTTTTCACAAAACAGGCGAGTCGAATACTTGGACACATACCCATGTCAGACATGGGCACCCAAGTCCAAGTAACATAGACACATCTTTGAGCATTGATATAATAAATTTATATTATTAAAAATGAAAGACAAATCTAAAAAGACCCCGTATGATTAACTTTTTCTTATATCAATGGGTACTGAGTACTACTCCAATAATCAAGAATATCTTTCTAGATGGGAGTAAAAGACTGATCCGTTGCCCTCCGTTTCTAGAAGTTCGAATCATTTACTATACCCGGAACGGAGGGAGTATATATTATCAGTTATAGTAATTCGAGCAAATTTAACTTCCAAAGAAAAATCGAGAAAATTGGCCAAACAACACATGCACTAATATATAAATACGATAACTGAGCTTAATTTCAATTAATATTCAACAAATTGCCTACAGTAAGTAATTACAGTAATACTATAATAATGAAGAAAAACTTACAGAAGGACAAGAAGTGGAGAACATTTTGGGAGAAGCGTCAACAACGTAAACCA